>NC_060187.1:62517202-62669702 GCF_021184085.1 Oncorhynchus gorbuscha | reverse complement strand
AACAGTGATTTGTAATTCACCATCAACCTATGGTATTCATGGGTTCATTTGTGGACAACAGTGCCTTTCAGTGGCATGACATGGGAAAGACTTGACTAACAAACAGAGTGCTGATGAGGCAGATAAGGCCTCAGCTTCTTATAACCACAATAGGATGATAATGACTGTCTTGAAGAGCAATTCCACCACTTGTCAACCTCGTTTTCATTATCTCCAGCACAATATCAGTGTCTAATAGTGCATTTCATTGTTTCAGTAGAAAAAATATAACGTTTTTTGACATCACCAAAAGTTAAAACATACTAAAAACAGTGATTTTCAAACACTATGAGATTTGCAGTGATGTGGGGAGCAAGAAAATACAAAACATTGTTGCAGGTTTTGTAAATCACAGTTTTTCTGACTTTGAATCCCTGTGATGTCACAGATTTTATTTGTGGGGTGGGGGGTTGGGGTCTTTCTTATCTTTTTAACTACAGATCATAGAAACACGCTGTTTTAAATATGTAGACTGGTATGGTGCTCGGGGTTAATGAATATGAGGTTGGAAAGTGGCAGAACATTCCTTTAAATTTGATCCATGGATTTGCATTTACAATTTAGATATTGCATTGATCTTTCTTTCTTTCTCTCTTAATCTCTTTCTTTATTTAATCCCCTTACGGAAAAAAACACATTAATTTTACATGAGCATATGAAGTGTTCCAAAAACATGGTTTCATGAAATCACATGTGATCTTATGTGAAGTTAATGATAACAGGATTTTTCTGTAAGGGTTCATTCAAACTATCCATTTAGGCCTACAGGGAGTTTGAGGCATATATAGTGTTTCCACAATCACCCAACCTCAACCCAATTGAGATGGTTTGGGATGAGTTGGACTGCAGAGTGAAGGAAAAGCAGCCAACAAGTGCTCAGCATATGTGGGAACTCCTTCAAGACTGTTGGAAAAGCATTCCTAATTAATCTGGTTGAAAGAATGCCAAGAGTGTGGAATGCTGTCATCAATGCAAAGGGTGGCTACTTTGAAGAAATTCAAATATAAAATATATTTTGATTTGCTTAAAAAATGTTGCTTACTACATGATTCCATGTGTGTTAATTCATCGTTTTGACATCTTCACTATTATTATACAATGTAGAAAATAGTAAAAATAAAGAAAAACTCTTGAATGAGTAAATGTGTCCAAACTTTTGACTGGTACTGTTTAAATATATATTTATATACAAAAAACAAGCATAACTTCTCAGAAAACCCTAAACCCAAATTCTTCTTAAAAGCAGCAAGTTCAGAAAATGGTTGCTCTCTCACAAATACACTGTAGACTAGTAGGGCCTACAGCAACAACACAGTAGCCTAATGACTCCACACAGTACCTTCGGCACAAAAGCTCTCATCTGGACACTAAGAGACTAAGAGAGATTAAGACTAACTGGGCTTGATGGGACAGCTCAGAGCTTCTGCTCTTTTCTGTCCATATAGTTATCTTCGATGTGAGGAGGACGTGAGGCAGGCAAGGATCAAGAAGGGATGTGGTTAGATCAAGGCATTTTTCTGCTTTAATGTGGATTTGAATTGGGATTTTAAAGGTGCTCTTGGGTCAGGTAGATTCCCTGTATGCATTCAACTAATGTGATTTCTCAACATGATTTTGTTTAAAACAAACTTTGTTTGGTTAAAAGATTAAATAGATAACAAAAAAAAGATAATAGATGATAATAAAGTCAATAATATTAGATTAATGGGGAAGAGTGGGGGGGACAGGTATACAAGGAGGGTCATTATACCAGTTTACATGTTCACCCCTCATTATAGTCCCAAGGGAAACACTGACCAAAACTATAGTTCCTACCCTGTCACATTTCTTTCTTTTAAATGTTTTAAATGTATGTTATTTGCTTGCCTGTTAATGGGGATGTTTTATTGACAAAGTTGTGGACGAAAGTGGCAAAATAGATTATGGCTTTACTAACTACAATTAAATTGCAGACTGTTGCCTGCACATGAAGAAGGCTTCATTCTTATATAGAAATAGTTTGGCAATCGTGTGGAATCAGAGCAGCAATATATTTTATTATTTTGCTCCATTCAACCCACAGGTGTAAAAGCATTTTAAACTGACATGGATAATTACTATAATACTCTCAGAAAGGTTTCCATATCTGAACACAATTTCAATAATCAAGTGCTGCGCTAGCAATTATGTATCAATAAAATGACTTGCAGAACTTAAAGGGGTGTGGATACGCGCAGGCGTCTCTCCTCTTGTTTTCATGCGTGGGAATATTATTTCAAACTAGAATATATTTTCAGATTAATTTGCCTGAACACTAAAAGGAAATCGAAATATCAAGCAAACACAAATGTTCGTGACCTGTAATCACCAAGAACAGCGGGAATTTAATTATGTTTTGGTCTACTGATCAAATTTCAGCTTTTGAGACAATGATTTTGTGCACCTGTGCACAAACATCCGTCTGAAAACAAAGCTATTTGAACACAGTTGTATGTTTACTCAACCATTGTAGTTTTTTTTTTTTCTCTTTCTCTTTCTCACTCACTCACTCACTCACTCACTCACTCACTCACTCACTCACTCACTCACTCACTCACTCACTCACTCACTCACTCACTCACTCACTCACTCACTCACACACACACACACACACACACACACACACACACACACACACACACACACACACACACACACACACACACACACACACACACACACACACACACACACACACACACACACACACACACACACACACAATGTAGGCCTAAACATTTGTGGGCCTGACAAGGGTGCGTGCTCAGCCCCCTCCTGTACTCCCTGTTTACCCATGACTGCGTGGCCACGCACGCCTCCAACTCAATCATCAAGTTTACAGACGACACAACAGTGGTAGGCCTGATTACCAACAAAGACGAGACAGGGAAGAGGTGAGGGCCCTAGCGGAGTCGTGCCAGGAAAATAACCTCTCCCTCAACATCAACAAAACAAAGAAGCTGATTGTGGACTTCAGGAGACAGCAGAGGGAGCACGTCGCCATCCACATCGACGGAGGGAGAGGGTGAAAAGCTTAAAGTTCCCCGGCGTACACAGCACCGACGATTTAAAATGGTCCACCCACACAGACAGTGTGGTGAAGAAGGTGCAACAGCGCCTTTTCAACCTCAGGAGGCTGAAGAAATTTGGCTTGGCCCCTAAGACCCTCACAAACTTTTACAGATGCACCATTGAGAGCATCCTGTCAGGCTATGTCACAGCCAGGCATGGCAACTGCACCGCTCAGCCCAATGCATCACCGGGAGCACACTGCCTGCCCTTCAGGACATCTACAGCAACCGGTGTCAAAGGAAGGTCATGAAGATCATAAAGGACCTCAGCCACCTGAGCCACGGCTTGTTCACCACACTATCATCCAGAAGGCGAGGTCAGTACAGCTGCATCAAAGCTGGGACCGGGAGACTGAAAAATAGCTTCTCTCTCAAGGCCATCAAATAGCTGTTAAATAGCCATCACTAGCCGGCTTCCACCCAGTACCCTGTCCTGAACTTAGTCACTATCCCTAGCCTGCTATTACCTGGTTACTCATTTGCTGAACCTTAGAGGCTGCTGCCCTATGTACATAGACATGGAACACTGGTCACTAATACTGTTTGCATACTGTTTAACCCATTTCATATGTATATACTGTATTCTAGTCAAGTCCATCTTATTCAACTATTGCTGTATTTACACTATTCTATCTACGTATTCCTCCGATATTCTATATATTTTACCCACATACTGCCCATAATGTCTATACATGCCATCACATACAGTAATATACTGTATATATTTATATATATACTCCGGACTCCGACATTGCTCTTCCTAATATTTCTTTATTTCTTAATTCCATTATTTTTCTTTTAGATGTGTGTGTATTGTTGTGTATTGTTAGATATTACTGCACTGTTGGAGCTAGGAACACAAGGATTTAGCTAAACCCGCAATAACATCTGCTAGACATGTGTATGCGACCAATAAAATTTGATTTGCTTTGAACTAAATTGTCCATTGATTCATGGGCATGTGTGACAACAATCTTTAACAGTAAGTCTATTTGTGTTGGGCTGTATATTGTTTTTCTGGACTTAATGATTAAATATGCACTATGCAAAAATTGCTCCGCCATTTCCTGAATGCTCAAATTCTAATAGTTCACCTAATTTCAGTTTATGTAACAAAACAAGCAAGTATAGTGTAGAGAATAACTGTACCATCTAAACCGCTGTGAAATATATTTTCCATAACCAAAACTACTGTATTATAAGCTGTTTGAAGCTGGTTTACAAAACTGAAAGTAAAAGATGCAAAAACGAAACTTAACAATGGAGAATAGAAATAACACATATAACAGACCTTCCGCTTCTTAGACTTGCTTTCAATGAGAATGACAGATTTATAACCCAGATAAGTGAATTTGGTCGTCACCCAAAAAGTTACATATTGCAGCTTTAAAGGCATGGGTCTGGAATGCAAGGTTTTAGAAATAAGACCTTACAGAACTTCTGCAATTCAAGGTTCCATGGGGAATCTGATTTCACGCTAAGAAACGTGCCTATTTTGCCCAGCCAATTTTAGTTGTGAAACTATCCCATGTACAAGACTGAATTGTAGACATTTAGTTCCCTCTACTGGATATTGTAGGTACAGTAAATGTTTTACCATAAGGATTATGGGTACAGCATCGGATAGTTTCATTAGGTTGCCTGAAGAACCACAAGGGAGACTGCATCTTGCTCTCTATCAAAATCCAGAATGAAAATGATACTATATCGTTTTGCTTTCGCAGGTGCGTTGGCATGATGCCGCGGTTTACATGTATCGCCACTTGCCGTGAGCTCCGCGGGTTGGTGAAGCGCTCATACTTATCATCGCTGGCCTACCCTTGGAATAGGACCTATTCCACAATGCCACAACAGCCCCTATGCCGTTCATTGACGTCTAGTTATACGCGCACCGCGGGTCCAATTGGAAAATTGACCACACTATGTAGCTTACATAACTTGCGGCGACAAAGTGGGGGTTTCTCCCATCAGAAATACAGACAATACTGCACAGAGAGCGAGAATGAACGGAAGTGCGCTGGCGGCCATGGTCATCATGGCATCACAGTGATCGGCATCCCTGATCCACCGGAATAAGGTCCACATCTACCTGATAGAACTCTATTTTCAATTGGGCATTAACAGTGTGGAATTTGACAATGGAATCAAACAGGTATGGCTTCTCAGGTGTTATATATAGGCTGCTCTTTGGTGCATCATATCCCTTATTTGATAAGGGTCATGTCAACTTTATGACAGGGTCATAACTCACTGTATTCATCACACATGTTTGGGATACTAAAAACGACACATTGGCAAACGTGAACTAGACACCTGACCTGGTCTTTGCAATAGGCACTGGTCCATGTCTCCACCATGATGTCCAATGGCAACTTTGAGGAGCTGAGAGGGGTGGTATCACCTACTCTTACCATCTATACTATTTATATTCATCTAAATGAGTCTATTGTAAAGACAAAGTGTCCTGTGTCCTGTTTCAGATTCCTTGATCAGTTTTCTGATGAATCAATGGCCCATGTTATAGCCATGTCCCATAAGCTGTGTCTTATCTGGTTTCATTTCAGATAGTGGTCTATGCGCAGCAGAGGTGCAAGTCCCTCTCAGAAACACAAAGAAGGCAACTAGATACCTCATTGGACGATATTATATTTATTCGTTTTTGATTCAAATGGTATTGCTGTGTGTGTGTGTGTGTGTGTGTGTGTGTGTGTGTGTGTGTGTGTGTGTGTGTGTGTGTGTGTGTGTGTGTGTGTGTGTGTGTGTGTGTGTGTGTGTGTGTGTGTGTGTGTGTGTGTGTGTGTGTGAGAGAGTTAGTGTGACGCATAACTGTGTCCTAATTCACTGTTTCTGTATATTTGTCTTTTGTTAACTCTCTGTTTTCCTGCTTCCTCTTATTCTCAGGTAGGAAGTTTTGCTTCATTGTGATGAGGTTCTGGCATATGTCCACTGCTGATGTTCCTGAGGACCAGGAGAGTACCAAGATCTTCAAAATGGCCACCACTGAAGAAGACGGCCCACAGAAGAAGATAGTGACAGCTGTCTATGAGTAAGCATGGCAACCAAGACTAATGAATATTCATTTCATGCATTCACATGTTTGGATTATAATTATTAAGTCTCCCTAAATTTTACATAAATATGAACATGTACGTGCTGTGTCTCTACCATTTCTTAATCTCTTACTGGATCTTGATGGATAAGCCAAGAGATTTGATGTGCGAGAGTTTGTCAATATTTTATTTACCTTCTCCATGCATGTGAACCCACAATAAGTAATGTAAACATTTAACCGGGGACTTCATTTTCTGCATCTCATAGAGAAAGGTTGGGGGAAGTATGGAAACCTCTACGTGAGGTAGTTATATTGTGTATAAAGAAAACACATTGTATTTGCTCTTGCTGCTTTTATATGTTTTGTATTATGTCTCAATATTATTGTAGTGTGTTATGACAGCCATGTTGACAGTGACATGTGTGACACCTCCTAAGTGCTATAAAAGTACACCTGTGTATAACCAATTGAAGAGAAGGCTTCAGTGCTGTAACTTCTGGTTTGGTCTGAATCACTTACGCAATTTGCTCCAAGCACAATGACAGGAATTAAATCCATCTCCTATCCACGGAGCAGGATCAAGCTTCTTCTCCCATTCCTGATCAGAAATCCCGTTAGGAATCAGACCACACAGTTTGGTTGTCATACCTAATACCCACCTATCTAGTTGGCCAGAATCTCACTCTCATTGTTTCAGGTCTTAAACTCTTTTCTAAAAGCCTGTCATACTTCATATGTTTACCCTTTCATTGCTGAGATACAGTTTGGCAGGATAAGAGAGCTCTGTTAAGATGCTTCATCTTATTTTCAAGGTGACGGTGGGAAGATAGTTTGGTTGTTTGTCAGCATTGGTTTAAATGGTCTTCCCTCAGCTGTTTGAAAACGTCTTCAAAAGTATACTCTATAAAATATATTTGTCGTCACACTCTTTCTCTCTTGCTCTCTCTCTCTCTACTCTCTCTCTCTGTCTCATTCATTCTACTCTCTCTCTCTCTACTCTCTCTCTACTCTCTCTCTCTCTACTCTCTCTCTCTACTCTCTCTCTCTACTCTCTCTCTGTCTCATTCACTCTACTTCTCTTGTCGCTTTGCAGAGGTGCTAAAACACCATTGAAAAATCTAAAGCAATTCCAATGAGATCTAATTTTAATGTGTTTCTCTCCCTCTCCTTTCGTTCTCTCTCTCCCTCCATCTCCCCTCTCAGATTCCACTGGGAGCTGACCAAGGGAGCTGAACCTGATTGGACAGTCACTAACATCTGGCACTGGAAACTGATAGGGTGATTGGACAAGACCCATGAACACCTCTGTCACCAGGATACAGCATCAGACCAAGCATACACAGCATCGTTGACCTAATTCAGCTCTGACAACATTAAACTCAACAAAACGTTATTAACCAACAGGACTTCAATCAGCAGGACCATTATACTCAGCCAAGCGCACGCAAACTCAACTGAAACATTACAAGTCAACAGAAGTGTCACCTTGAATCCTAGCTGCTTTGTAGGGTGGACTGGATGGAACCAGAGCCCTACACACTGAAATACAGACCTATTATTTATCCCTAAGTTGTCCGATCTCAGGTTTGTTGGGAACAATAGACTTTCTATGAACCTCAGCATGAACAATTCGTTCCTACAATATCCCTGCAGTTATAGATTGTCCCAGAACAAAATAAACTGCTTCACGGTGATACTGTATGACATTTTGTCTCTGTGAAACAGTATCACAGGTTAAACTGTTGTTCTCTATTGTTCAGAAACACCTTAGTTGTCTGATTATTCAGAAGTCAAATTGATACCGCATAGCATCTATAAAGGTAAGACACAATTAATAAACACAACAATCCTCAGCAGAAGGGGGCGATAGTGTTACACAAATCACAATATGAATTAGTGTTGATTGAAAGCGGTTGTATAATAACTGGCAAGTCTCCCTATCCTCCTATAGATGTTTATATGATACACATTTTACATAAGTGACCTCGGTTTAGTTTGGGAATAAACAAAGGTAGAATAGTATACACATACCGGTCCCACTTTAAAGGAAGTACAGCTTGTAAAGGCTTTATATAGCATACATAAGCACTACATAAATGCTTCACAAATCATCTATAAGCATATGTCATATTCTATAAATGTTGTAAAAACATACAAAGTGTGTAATGTCACATTTGGCAATTCACCCTGCAGTGTTAATGGTTATGTCACCCTTTATACATCATTTATAGAGTATGACAGATGCATATAGTTGATTTGTGAAGGTTTTATGTAGTGCTTATGAAGCATACAAATATCTTACATTATGATTAAATGTCTCAAAGGAATCACAGATGTCGGTGTACTGTAACGTATTGTGCCAGTGCCAAAATCAAACATCCTCTATTAGGCCGTCATTGTATACAACCATTTGTTCTTAACTGACTTGCCTAGTTAAATAGATTTTTAATCAAATACAATGTAAAACAATTACACTGACAGGCTATTGAACACTGTGTTTCATCCAATTCTGTCAACTCTTAAATCACACTATTAATGATGCATCAAAAAGAGAGACAATTCCTTCATTAGTAAGCATTCATTCATGCATAATGAAATATGGATGGGGATTATTATAATTTCCAGGCGTGGTAATATGGACAGGTGCGTAGGGGGTTCTGGTTAGAGACGCTTCCTGGTTATTCCTAATGTGATTATGAGTGTGCATAGCTTTACTTATGTTAAAACGCTAGTGAATATGTTTATAGCATATTAGCCAATTCACCACGCCAGGGTGTCAGATTGTTAAATGGTAATTTACAGTAGTGGAATAATTCAAGTGATAAAACACTGACAAAAAGCTCATGTGTTGTGTATTAACATGTTATATTTCTGTGTTGTTGGGTTTCGACATAGATTAGTGTATGCACCCGGTACCTTTTATTCATCTGGTTATTCAAGTTGATATTGTTATGTAAACAATTACTTCAATATGCCGTCGGTACAGTAGGTGGGTGTTTGCGCACGCCTGTGTGTATGTGCGCACGCCTGTGTGTTTGTGTGTCTATAAGGCTGTGGCGACATATTTAATTAGGATTGACAGATTAACATTATTAACACTGACTTAATACAACCATAGAGTAAATATGTGTGTAAATCTAATCAAAGAGTATGACAGAATAAACAGGACTTCAAATGATAATACTCCGATGGCATTGATGGTACTCAATTCTCAATATTTACTTAGGTTTCAGGAGTAGATATTGTATATTATCACATGCAGGAAGGGTAAGCATTTAGTTAGCAGCAGAATTTATTTTTATTACTTATTCTAGCAAGAGCTTTTTGCTCTCAACCTAAGAAAATACATTACAGTCCACAATCAAAAATCATTTTAATGACCATTAATATGACAATTAATAGTTAGTCTCAAAGAAAAAAAAGAAATATAACACTTGTGTTGTATATGGAATACTTGAAGTACATTCTTTCATGGAATAGATACTGAGGAGGTAAAAGATACTATTCAGATTTAATTAGCTTGAATTTCCTTTAGAACGTCCCGGAAAATCTCCACACACATGTCCCCAGTGGGGTGTCTCATGAATGCCAGCTTCCACGCCTCTGCAAATGTCTCCTCGGAAATACTTGCGCCCACATTTCGGAATATGTCAGTGATCTGAAAAGGAAATGGAGGCGGAAATAAGAATCAGAAGATCTTTGACAAATGATTTGCTCATGCTCCGTCCTATTTCAATAACATTTTGTGTCAATCACTTCTCCAATGGCAGAATTGTTCATACCAATTATATTTTTGAAACAACGTTTTTCCTACATTTTGAATGCTGTCACAAAATCCCACATGGTACTGTATGTCCC
This sequence comes from Oncorhynchus gorbuscha, assembly GCF_021184085.1. Lineage (NCBI taxonomy): Eukaryota > Metazoa > Chordata > Actinopteri > Salmoniformes > Salmonidae > Oncorhynchus > Oncorhynchus gorbuscha. Next base: position 62,659,664 of record NC_060187.1, on the reverse strand, counting down.
AGTGCTATTCTATAAAATCTACTAGACCATATCTTTCTTTCTCACCCTTGATTCTTCAGTGGGTTCATTGGTATTCTGTACCTCCTCTTAGGTGCGGGGACAGAAGAAGTGCTCCATGTGGACTCCCCTTAGGGAGTACAGCGTAGGAAACAGGAGGTCAAATGCTGTGGTCTGGTCACCGTAGTTAGTGCTGTCGCTGAAGCTCTTGATCCGCGGGGCCACCAGGTTGATGCGCACTGTGGGAGTCCCGTACATACGATAGTCTATGTGGAAAGATGTCATAATTATACAGTGAGATTCACACAATGTAGAGAAGAGAGAAGCTGGGGGAAAATGACTACCAGTCCATTGTAATGCTAAGATACAAATGTGAGAAATCGTGTGCTGAATCTCAGAGAATTTTCCCTCCCTGAATTGTTTTTGAGAATTATTTCAAATTCTTCATGCATCTTTCACCTAAATATCTATTCTTCAGCGTGCTGCCCACCTCTGCAGGTTCCCGGTCCTCCGGTCTGGCCAAAGCCTCTGAGGCTGCAGGTCTCACAGGGAGAGCCTCTCTCTGCATGTTATCTGGGGCTGTGCTGGTCTTACACTCTGAGGTAGAGTTGTCAATCAAAAGGGAATAGAATTACCGCCAGTACACCAATCACAGAAAATGGACTTGAATGGGAATAAGCATTCTACTAATTATATTTCTATGCTTAGACACTGTAACTGACCACTAGTCAGAATGCGCTGTTCCACTTTACTGATGGGCATTTTGTTCTTCCAGTTGAGGAAGTTGACGAACTTCTGAAAATTGATGAGTCCATCTTTGTCCATGTCACAGTACTCCATCAAGTCATCCAGCACCGGCCCACTCAGGTCCAGGTTAAACTGACGACACACATCCTGCAGGTCCTCCCCGTCGATCACACCCTGACCCTTCTGTGGAGTCACACACACACACACACACACACACACACACACACACACACACACACACACACACACACACACACACACACACACACACACACACACACACACACACACACACACACACACACACACACACACACACACACGAACACATAGCACACACACAGACAGACACACCTCAGACTGAACAATCTCAAACTAACTTAATACTATCAAACAGTACAGTATGAAGATATCTAGAAACTGCTTCTCCAATAGAAATGCTTGTAGGCGATGTCATGGCGACGTTGGTTAGCTAAGCTCATGCGCTGAAACATGTCATCAGGCCTAACGGTTTTCTCGTGCCAAACTGCACATGTGCAGGCAATCCAATCAAAGGCACTCCTTTGACTTTAAGTTGTTTTTGATGAAAATGAATATGTGTTAGTTTGTCACTTTCACAATGTTTGAGAAATAACATGTTCAGCTACTTCAGACATTGGCTTGAATCTAGGCTGTGCCTTTAGATTTAAGGAAAATTAACAACTATGGAAGTGTCATGGTACTGTCATGTATTGTCATGTCTTGTCCCTGTGCTTTCTCTTCTCTTCGTTTCCCCCTGCTGGTCGTATTAGGTTACTTTCTCTCTCTCTTTCTCTCTCTCTCTCTATCATTCCGTTCCTGCCCCCAGCTGTTCCTCATTCTCCTAACGACCTCGTTTACTCTCTCACACCTGTTTCCTCTTTTGCCCTCTGATTAAGTCTCTATTTCTCTCTCTGTTTCTGCTTCTGTCCTTGTCGGATTCTTGTTTGCTTTGCCCTTGTTCCGTCCTGTCGTTGTCTGCCTCTTCATCAGATGCTGCGTGTGAGCAGGTGTCTCTGTCCTCTACGGCCCGCGCCTACCCGAAGGGACCTGCAGTCTGTTGCCGCTAGCCCTGCTATTCTCCTCTACTACCAAGAAGGGGGACACTCCTGTAAAGATAGAGGATTTATGTTTTCCCTGTTTGGACATCTCCTGTAAAGATTGAGGATTTATGTTTTCCCTGTTTGGACATTAATAAACTCTGTTTCTGTTAAGTCGCTTTTGGGTCCTCACTCACCTGCATAACAGAAGAATCCGACCAAGAATGGACCCAGCGACTTCGGATCCTCTCTACTCAGCTGTCGAGATCCAGGGAGCGATGCTAGGCAGACACGAGCAGGAATTGTCTGTTGATCGACATGCCGTTGAGACCCTGGCCGCCCAAGTCTCCGACCTCTCGAAACATATTCACAATCTCCGCCTCGATCCACCGGCTACTTCCAGGGCTTCCGAGTCTCCGGAGCCCAGAATTAATAACCCACCGTGTTACTCTGGGCAACCCACTGAATGCCGCTCGTTCCTCACCCAGTGTGATATAGTGTTCTCTCTCCAGCCCAACACGTACTCCAGGGGTACAGCTCGTATCGCCTACGTCATATCTCTCCTTACTGGACGGGCTCGTGAGTGGGGCACGGCAATCTGGGAGGCAAGGGCTGAGTGTACTAACCAGTATCAGAACTTTAAGGAGGAGATGATACGGGTTTTTGATCGTTCAGTTTTTGGGAAAGAGGCTTCCAGGGCCCTGTCTTCCCTATGTCAAGGTAATCGATCCATAACGGATTACTCTATAGAGTTTCGCACTCTTGCTGCCTCCAGTGACTGGAACGAGCCGGCGTTGCTCGCTCGTTTTCTGGAGGGTCTCCACGCGGAGGTTAAGGATGAGATTCTCTCCCGGGAGGTTCCTTCCAGCGTGGATTCTTTGATTGAACTCGCTATTCGCATAGAACGACGGGTAGATCTTCGTCACCGAGCTCGTGGAAGTGAGCTCGCGTTATCCGTTTCCCCCCTCTCCGCATCACTACCATCTTCCTCCACTGGCTCAGGTGCTGAGCCCATGCAGCTGGGGGGGATTCGCATCTCGACTAAGGAGAGGGAACGGAGAATCACCAACCGCCTCTGTCTCTATTGCGGTTCCGCTGGTCATTTTGTCATTTCATGTCCAGTAAGAGGTCAGAGCTCATCAGTAAGTGGAGGGCTACTGGTGAGCGCTACTACTCAGGTCTCTCCGTCAAGATCCTGTACTACCTTGTCGGTCCATCTACGCTGGACCGGTTCGGCAGCTTCCTGCAGTGCCTTGATAGACTCTGGGGTGAAGGGCTGTTTTATGGGCGAAGCCTGGGCTCGGGAACATGACATTCCTCTCAGACAGTTAGGGGAGCCCACGGCCATGTTCGCCTTGGATGGTAGTCCTCTTCCCAGGATTCCGTGTGAAACGCTACCTTTAACCCTCACTGTCTCTGGTAATCATAGCGAAACCATTTCTTTTTTGATTTTTCGTTCACCTTTTACACCTGTTGTTTTGGGTCATCCCTGGCTAGTGTGTCATAATCCTTCTATTAATTGGTCTAGTAATTCTATCCTCTCCTGGAACCTTTCTTGTCATGTGAAATGTTTAATGTCTGCTATCCCTCCTGTTTCTTCTGCCCCCTCTTCACAGGAGGAGCCTGGTGATTTGACAGGGGTGCCGGAGGAATATCATGATCTGCGCACGGTCTTCAGTCGGTCCAGGGCCACTTCCCTTCCTCCTCACCGGTCGTATGATTGTAGTATTGATCTCCTTCCGGGTACCACTCCCCCCCGGGGTAGACTATACTCTCTGTCGGCTCCCGAACGTAAGGCTCTCGAAGATTATTTGTCTGTTGCTCTCGACGCCGGTACCGTAGTCCCTTCCTCCTCTCCCGCCGGAGCGGGGTTTTGTTTTTGTTAAGAAAAAGGACGGGACCCTGCGCCCCTGCGTGGATTATCGAGGGCTGAATGACATAACGGTTAAGAATCGTTATCCGCTTCCCCTTATGTCTTCAGCCTTCGAGATCCTGCAGGGAGCCAGGTTTTTCACTAAGTTGGACCTTCGTAACGCTTACCATCTCGTGCGCATCAGGGAGGGGGATGAGTGGAAAACTGCGTTTAACACTCCGTTAGGGCACTTTGAATACCGGGTTCTGCCGTTCGGTCTCGCTAACGCTCCAGCTGTCTTTCAGGCATTAGTGAATGATGTACTGAGAGACATGCTGAACATCTTTGTATTCGTTTACCTTGACGATATCCTGATTTTTTCACCGTCACTCCAGATTCATGTTCAGCAGGTTCGACGTGTTCTCCAGCGCCTTTTAGAGAATTGTCTTTATGTGAAAGCTGAGAAGTGCGCTTTTCATGTCTCCTCCGTCACATTTCTCGGTTCTGTTATTTCCGCTGAAGGCATTCAGATGGATCCCGCTAAGGTCCATGCTGTCAGCGATTGGCCCGTCCCTAAGTCTCGTGTCGAGCTGCAGCGCTTTCTCGGTTTCGCGAATTTCTATCGTCGTTTCATTCGTAATTTCGGTCAGGTGGCAGCTCCTCTCACAGCCCTTACTTCTGTCAAGACGTGCTTTAAGTGGTCCGTTTCCGCCCAGGGAGCTTTTGATCTCCTCAAGAAGCGTTTTACATCCGCTCCTATCCTTGTTACACCTGACGTCACTAGACAGTTCATTGTCGAGGTTGATGCGTCAGAGGTGGGCGTGGGAGCCATTCTGTCCCAGCGCTCCCATTCTGACGATAAGGTCCACCCTTGCGCGTATTTTTCTCATCGCCTGACGCCGTCGGAACGTAACTATGATGTGGGAAACCACGAACTGCTCGCCATCCGCTTAGCCCTAGGCGAATGGCGACAGTGGTTGGAGGGGGCGACCGTTCCTTTTGTCGTTTGGACTGACCATAAGAACCTTGAGTACATCCGTTCTGCCAAGCGACTCAATGCGCGTCAGGCTCGTTGGGCGCTGTTTTTCGCTCGTTTCGAGTTCGTTATTTCTTATCGTCCGGGCTCAAAGAACACCAAGCCTGATGCTTTATCCCGTCTCTTCAGTTCTTCAGTAGCCTCCACCAACCCCGAGGGGATTCTCCCTGAGGGGCGTGTTGTCGGGTTGACTGTCTGGGGAATTGAGAGGCAGGTAAAGCAAGCACTCACTCACACTCCGTCGCCGCGCGCTTGTCCTAGGAACCTTCTTTTCGTTCCCGTTTCTACTCGTCTGGCCGTCCTTCAGTGGGCTCACTCTGCCAAGTTAGCCGGCCACCCCGGCGTTCGGGGTACGCTTGCTTCTATTCGCCAGCGTTTTTGGTGGCCCACTCAGGAGCATGACACGCGTCATTTCGTGGCTGCTTGTTCGGACTGCGCGCAGACTAAGTCCGGTAACTCTCCTCTTGCCGGCCGTCTCAGACCGCTTCCCATTCCCTCTCGACCGTGGTCTCACATCGCCTTAGACTTTATTACTGGTCTGCCTTCGTCAGCGGGGAAGACTGTTATTCTAATGGTTGTCGATAGGTTCTCTAAGGCGGCTCATTTTATTCCCCTCGCTAAGCTTCCTTCTGCTAAATAGACGGCACAAATCATCATTGAGAATGTGTTCAGAATTCATGGCCTTCCGTCAGACGCCGTTTCGGACAGGGGTCCGCAATTCACGTCTCAATTTTGGAGGGAGTTTTGTCGTTTGATTGGGGCTTCCGTCAGTCTCTCTTCCGGTTTTCATCCCCAGTCTAACGGTCAAGCAGAACGGGCCAATCAGACTATTGGTCGCATCTTACGCAGTCTTTCCTTTCGAAACCCTGCGTCTTGGGCAGAACAGCTCCCCTGGGCAGAATACGCTCACAACTCGCTTCCTTCGTCTGCGACCGGGCTATCTCCTTTTCAGAGTAGCCTTGGGTACCAGCCCCCTCTGTTCTCGTCCCAGCTCGCCGAGTCCAGCGTTCCCTTCGCTCAGGCTTTTGTCCAACGTTGTGAGTGCACCTGGAAGAGGGTCAGGTCTGCACTTTGCCGTTATAGGGCGCAGACTGTGAGAGCCGCTAATAAGCGTAGGACTAAGAGTCCTAGGTATTGTCGCGGTCAGAGAGTATGGCTCTCCACTCGTAACCTTCCCCTTATGACAGCTTCTCGCAAATTGACCCCGTGGTTCATTGGTCCGTTCCGTATTTCTCAGGTCGTAATCCTGTCGCAGTGCGACTTCTTCTTCCGTGACATCTTCGTCGCGTACACCCGGTCTTCCATGTCTCCTGTGTCAAGCCTTTTCTTCGCGCCCCTGTTCGTCCCCCCCCCCCCCGTCCTTGTCGAGGGCGCACCTATCTACAGGGTCCGGAAGATTATGGACATGCGTCCTCGGGGCCGTGGTCATCAGTACCTAGTGGATTGGGAGGGGTACGGTCCTGAGGAAAGGAGTTGGGTTCCATCTCGGGACGTGCTGGACCGTTCGCTGATCGATGATTTCCTCCGTTGCCGCCAGGTTTCCTCCTCGAGTGCGCCAGGAGGCGCTCGGTGAGTGGGGGGGGTACTGTCATGTATTGTCATGTCTTGTCCCTGTGCTTTCTCTTCTCTTCGTTTCCCCCTGCTGGTCGTATTAGGTTACTTTCTCTCTCTCTTTCTCTCTCTCTCTATCGTTCCGTTCCTGCCCCCAGCTGTTCCTCATTCTCCTAACGACCTCGTTTACTCTCTCACACCTGTTTCCTCTTTTGCCCTCTGATTAAGTCTCTATTTCTCTCTCTGTTTCTGCTTCTGTCCTTGTCGGATTCTTGTTTGCTTTGCCCTTGTTCCGTCCTGTCGTTGTCTGCCTCTTCATCAGATGCTGCGTGTGAGCAGGTGTCTCTGTCCTCTACGGCCCGCACCTACCCGAAGGGACCTGCAGTCTGTTGCCGCTAGCCCTGCTATTCTCCTCTACTACCAAGAAGGGGGACACTCCTGTAAAGATAGAGGATTTATGTTTTCCCTGTTTGGACATCTCCTGTAAAGATTGAGGATTTATGTTTTCCCTGTTTGGACATTAATAAACTCTGTTTCTGTTAAGTCGCTTTTGGGTCCTCACTCACCTGCATAACAGGAAGAATTTCTCACTTCTCCCATTCACTTGTAGACCCCAAACCCATGTCTGGTCGGTCGAGTCTGCTTCGCAAAGCATTCCCGGAAGTATTGCGATGTTGGTCCTGGGGTTTAGAAATTCTGTGATATTATCAAGTTAATACAGTAGAATTGTATATACAGTGCATTCGAAAAGTATTCAGACAAATGTACTTTCCACATTGTTGCATTACAGCCTTATTCTAAAATTGATTAAATTGTTGTTTTCCCCTCATCAATCTGCACACAATACCCCATAGTGACAAAGCAAAAACAGGTTTAGACATTTTTGCAAATGTATTAACAATTCTAAATTTACATACGTATTCAGACCCTTTACTAAGTACTTTATTGAGGCACCTTTGGCAGTGATTACACCTTTGAGTCTTCTTGGGTATGACACTACAGTACAAGCTTGGCCATCTGTATTTGGGGAGTTTCTCCCATTCTTCTCTGCAGATCCTCTCAAGCTCTGTTAGGTTGGATGGGGAGTGTCGATGCACAGCTATTTTCAGGTATCTCCAGTGATGTTTGATCGGGTTCAAGTCCGGGCTCTGGCTGGGCAACTGAAGGACATTCAGAGACTTGTCCCGAAGCCACTCCTGCGTAGTCTTGGCTGTGTGCTTAGGGTCATTGTCCTGTTGGAAGGTGAACCTTCGCCCCAGTCTGTGGTCCTGAGCACTCTGGAGCAGGTTTTCATCAAGAATCTCTCTGTACTTTGCTCCGTTCATCTTTCCCTCTATCCTGAATAGTCCCCCAGTCCCTGCCTCTGAAAAACCCCAAGCATGATGCTAGCACCACCATGCTTCACCGTAGGGATGATGCCACTTTTCCTCCAGATGCTTGGCATTCAGGTCAAAGAGTTCTATCTTGTTTTCATCAGACCAGAGAATTTTGTTTTTCATGGTCTAAGAGTCCTCTAGGTGCCTTTTCGCAAACTCCAAGCGGGCTGTCATGTGCCTTTTACAGAGAAGTGTCTTCCATCTGGCTACAACCATAAAGGCCTGATTGGTGGAGTACTGCAGAGATAGTTGTCCTTCTGGAAGGTTCTGCCATCACCACAGAGGAACTCTGGAGCTCTGTCAGAGTGACCATCGGGTTCTTGGTCACCTCCTTGACCAAGGCCCTTCTCCCCCGATTCCTCAATTTGTCCGGGCGGCCAGCTCTAGGAAGAGTCTTGGTGGTTCCACACTTCTTCCATTTAAGAATGATGGAGGCCACTGTGATCTAGCCTTCCCCAAATATGTGCCTCGACAACCATCTTGTCTCGGAGCTCTACTGACAATTCCTTCGACCTCATGGCTTGGTTTTTGCTCTGAAATGAACTGTCAACTATGAGACCTTATATAGACAGGTGTGTGCCTTTTCAAATCATGTCCAATCAATTTAATTTACCACAGGTGGACTCCAATCAAGAGTTGTAGAAACATCTCAAGGATGATCAATGGAAACAGGATGCACCTGACCTCAATTTCGAGTCTCATAGCAAAGGATCTAGATACTTATGTAAATAAGGTATTTCTGTTTTATATTTGTAATAAATTATCAAAAATGTCTAAAAACCTGTTTTTGCTTTGTCATTATGGGGTATTGTGTATAGATTGATAAGTGTAGATTGTGTGTAGTGTAGATTGATCTAAAAAAATTCAATTATAGAATTAGCCTGTAACGTAACAAAATGTGGACAAAGTCAAGGGGTCTTAAAAATTTCTGAATGCACTGCATGTAACCTTGTCGTCGTGCCTGAAGGCCTGCAGCAGGGAGTTAAAGTTGTGGAAGTTGATCTTCTTGAGGTGCTGGCGTACAGCACTGACCAGGGTGCTCTGTTTGTCTGTGCCTTTCTGGTACTCTGCTGGAGGGGTGGAGTGGAGAAGGTCACCCGCATCTGTGGAGAAAGTTAAACCAAATTCTTCATCTTCAAACAATAACAGAAGGCTTACATTTTGGTCACCCCTCTAGACTACATTATAGCTTTACCTATTTTTACCAATTGCATACTGGCATTGTAATAAGAAAACTCAATATGTGTCCTTTTATGAATATGCGTCCTTTTATGACTTACAATTTTACTCACCAAAGTCATCTGGCCGCTAGCAAGATTCCAAATGTATGACCTGCTGGCACTTTCAATGTGTCTGCTATGCTATAAAAGGCTTGGAGTATTGGAAGTAAAGCTACTGTAGTAGCTGGGCATGAGTTGTGTATACACATGTCTGGAACCTATACTGAACAAGCATTTAACTGGATCTGCATTAAAGAGTTAATGTGATAGTGTCATGTTTTGTCATTTATTATCATGTCTTGTCCCTGTGCTCCCCATTCTATTCGTTTCCCTCTGCTGGTCTTATTAGGTTCTTTCCCTCTTTCTATCCCTCTCTCTCCCCCTCCCTCTCTCACTCTCTCGCTCTCTCTTCTCTCTATCGTTCCGTTCCTGCTCCCAGCTGTTCCTATTCCCCTAATCATCATTTAGCCTTCCCACACCTGTTCCCGATCCTTTTCCCTGATTAGAGTCCCTATTTCTCTCCTTGTTATTCGTTTCTGCCCTGTCGGTTCCTTGTCTAGAATTCACCGTGCTGTGTTTGTGTATCGCCCTGTCGTGTCGTGTTTTCCTCAGATGCTGCGTGGTGAGCAGGTGTCTGAGTCTGTTTGGTTCAAGTGCCTTCCCGAGGCAACCTGCTGTTCACCTGCTGTTCAAGATCGAGTCTCCAGTTTGTCCTCGTCATTTCGAGTGAAAGTTGTGTTTTTTGATTGTATTTACTTTACTGGATTAAAGACTCTGTTTTCGCCAAGTCGCTTTTGGGTCCTCTTTCACCTGCATGACAGAAGGAACCGACCAAGGAATGGACCCAGCGACTTCAGACGCTCGTTACACTGCCGTCGAGATCCAAGGAGCCATGCTCGGCAGACACGAGCAGGAATTGTCTGCTGCTCGCCATGCCGTGGAGAACCTGGCCGCTCAGGTTTCCGACCTCTCTGGACAGTTCCAGAGTCTTCGTCTCGTGCCACCTGTTACTTCCTGGCCTGCCGAGCCTCCAGAACCTAGGGTTAATAACCCACCTTGCTACTCCGGGCAGCCCACTGAGTGCCGCTCCTTTCTCACGCAGTGTGAGATTGTGTTCTCTCTCCAACCCAACACATACTCTAGAGAGAGAGCTCGGGTTGCTTACGTCATTTCACTCCTTACTGGCCGGGCTCGAGAATGGGGCACAGCTATCTGGGAGGCAAGGGCTGATTGCTCTAACAAGTACCAGAACTTTAAAGAGGAGATGATTCGGGTTTTTGACCGTTCAGTTTTTGGTAGGGAGGCTTCTAGGGCCCTGGCTTCCCTATGCCAAGGTGAACGGTCCATAACGGATTATTCTATTGAGTTTCGCACTCTTGCTGCCTCTAGTGAGTGGAACGAGCCGGCGCTGCTCGCTCGTTTTCTGGAGGGACTCCACGCTGTGGTTAAGGATGAGATTCTCTCCCGGGAGGTTCCTTCAGATGTGGACTCTTTGATTGCTCTCGCCATCCGCATAGAACGACGGGTAGATCTTCGTCACCGGGCTCGTGGAAGAGAGCTCGCATTAACGGTGTTTCCCTGCTCCGCATCGCAACCATCTCCCTCCTCTGGCTCAGAGACTGAGCCCATGCAGCTGGGAGGGATTCGCATCTCGACTAAGGAGAGGGAACGGAGGATCACCAACCGCCTGTGCCTCTATTGCGGAGTTGCTGGACATTTTGTTAATTCATGTCCAGTAAAGCCAGAGCTCATCTGTAAGCGGAGGGCTACAGGTGAGCGCAACTACTCAAGTCTCTCCATCAAAGTCCTGTACTACTTTGTCGGTCCATCTACGCTGGACCGGTTCGGGTGCTACATGTAGTGCCTTGATAGACTCTGGGGCTGAGGGTTGTTTCATGGACGAAGCATGGGTTCGGAAACATGACATTCCTTTCAGAGAGTTAGAGAAGCCTACGCCCATGTTCGCCTTAGATGGTAGTCATCTTCCCAGTATCAGATTTGAGACACTACCTTTAATCCTCACAGTATCTGGTAACCACAGTGAGACTATTTCTTTTTTGATTTTTCGTTCACCGTTTACACCTGTTGTTTTGGGTCATCCCTGGCTAGTATGTCATAATCCTTCTATTAATTGGTCTAGTAATTCTATCCTATCCTGGAACGTTTCTTGTCATGTGAAGTGTTTAATGTCTGCCATCCCTCCCGTTTCTTCTGTCCCTACTTCTCAGGAGGAACCTGGCGATTTGACAGGAGTGCCGGAGGAATATCATGATCTGCGCACGGTCTTCAGTCGGTCCCGAGCCAACTCCCTTCCTCCTCACCGGTCGTATGATTGTAGTATTGATCTCCTTCCGGGGACCACTCCTCCTCGGGGTAGACTATACTCTCTGTCGGCTCCCGAACGTAAGGCTCTCGAGGATTATTTGTCTGTGTCTCTTGACGCCGGTACCATAGTGCCTTCTTCCTCTCCGGCCGGGGCGGGGTTCTTTTTGTTAAGAAGAAGGACGGTACTCTGCGCCCCTGCGTGGATTATCGAGGGCTGAATGACATAACGGTTAAGAATCGTTATCCGCTTCCCCTTATGTCATCAGCCTTCGAGATTCTGCAGGGAGCCAGGTGCTTTACTAAGTTGGACCTTCGTAACGCTTACCATCTCGTGCGCATCAGAGAGGGGGACGAGTGGAAAACGGCGTTTAACACTCCGTTAGGGCATTTTGAGTACCGGGTTCTGCCGTTTGGTCTCGCCAATGCGCCAGCTGTTTTTCAGGCATTAGTTAATGATGTTCTGAGAGACATGCTGAACATCTTTGTTTTTGTCTATCTTGACGATATCCTGATTTTGTCTCCGTCACTCGAGATTCATGTTCAGCACGTTCGACGTGTTCTACAGCGCCTTTTAGAGAATTGTCTCTACGTAAAGGCTGAGAAGTGCTCTTTTCATGTCTCCTCCGTTACTTTTCTCGGTTCCGTTATTTCCGCTGAAGGCATTCAGATGGATTCCGCTAAGGTCCAAGCTGTCAGTGATTGGCCCGTTCCAAGGTCACGTGTCGAGTTGCAGCGCTTTTAGGTTTCGCTAATTTCTATCGGCGTTTCATTCGTAATTTCGGTCAAGTTGCTGCCCCTCTCACAGCTCTTACTTCTGTCAAGACGTGTTTTAAGTGGTCCGGTTCCGCCCAGGGAGCTTTTGATCTTCTAAAAGAACGTTTTACGTCCGCTCCTATCCTCGTTACTCCTGACGTCACTAGACAATTCATTGTCGAGGTTGACGCTTCAGAGGTAGGCGTGGGAGCCATTCTATCCCAGCGCTTCCAGTCTGACGATAAGGTTCATCCTTGCGCTTATTTTTCTCATCGCCTGTCGCCATCTGAGCGCAACTATGATGTGGGTAACCGTGAACTGCTCGCCATCCGCTTAGCCCTAGGCGAATGGCGACAGTGGTTGGAGGGGGCGACCGTTCCTTTTGTCGTTTGGACAGACCATAAGAACCTTGAGTACATCCGTTCTGCCAAACGACTTAATGCCCGTCAAGCTCGTTGGGCGTTGTTTTTCGCTCGTTTCGAGTTTGTGATTTCTTACCGTCCGGGTAGCAAGAACACCAAGCCTGATGCCTTATCCCGTCTGTTTAGTTCTTCTGTGGCTTCTACTGATCCCGAGGGGATTCTTCCTTATGGGCGTGTTGTCGGGTTAACAGTCTGGGGAATTGAAAGACAGGTTAAGCAAGCACTCACGCACACTGCGTCGCCGCGCGCTTGTCCTAGTAACCTCCTTTTCGTTCCTGTTTCCACTCGTCTGGCTGTTCTTCAGTGGGCTCACTCTGCCAAGTTAGCTGGTCATCCCGGTGTTCGAGGCACTCTTGCGTCTATTCGCCAGCGCTTTTGGTGGCCGACTCAGGAGCGTGACACGCGCCGTTTCGTGGCTGCTTGTTCGGACTGCGCGCAGACTAAGTCGGGTAACTCTCCTCCTGCCGGTCGTCTCAGACCGCTCCCCATTCCTTCTCGACCATGGTCTCACATCGCCCTAGACTTCATTACCGGTCTGCCTTTGTCTGCGGGGAAGACTGTGATTCTTACGGTTGTCGATAGGTTCTCTAAGGCGGCACATTTCATTCCCCTCGCTAAACTTCCTTCCGCTAAGGAGACGGCACAAATCATTATCGAGAATGTATTCAGAATTCATGGCCTCCCGTTAGACGCCGTTTCAGACAGAGGCCCGCAATTCAGTTCACAGTTTTGGAGGGAGTTCTGTCGTTTGATTGGTGCGTCCGTCAGTCTCTCTTCCGGGTTTCATCCCCAGTCTAACGGTCAAGCAGAGAGGGCCAATCAGACGATTGGTCGCATACTACGCAGCCTTTCTTTCAGAAACCCTGCGTCTTGGGCAGAACAGCTCCCCTGGGCAGAATACGCTCACAATTCGCTTCCTTCGTCTGCTACCGGGTTATCTCCGTTTCAGAGTAGTCTGGGTTACCAGCCTCCTCTGTTCTCATCCCAGCTTGCCGAGTCCAGCGTTCCCTCCGCTCAAGCGTTTGTCCAACGTTGTGAGCGCACCTGGAGGAGGGTGAGGTCTGCACTTTGCCGTTACAGGGCACAGACTGTGAGAGCCGCCAATAAACGCAGGATTAAGAGTCCAAGGTATTGTTGCGGCCAGAGAGTGTGGCTTTCCACTCGCAACCTTCCTCTTACGACAGCTTCTCGTAAGTTGACTCCGCGGTTCATTGGTCCGTTCCGTGTCTCCCAGGTCGTCAATCCTGTCGCTGTGCGACTGCTTCTTCCGCGACATCTTCGTCGCGTCCATCCTGTCTTCCATGTCTCCTGTGTTAAGCCCTTTCTTCGCACCCCCGTTCGTCTTCCCTCCCCCTCCCGTCCTTGTCGAGCGCACCTATTTACAAGGTACATAAGATCATGGACATGCGTTCTCGGGGACGGGGTCACCAATACTTAGTGGATTGGGAGGGTTACGGTCCTGAGGAGAGGAGTTGGGTTCCGTCTCGGGACGTGCTGGACCGTTCACTCATTGATGATTTCCTCCGTTGCCGCCAGGATTCCTCCTCGAGTGCGCCAGGAGGCGCTCGGTGAGTGGGGGGTACTGTCATGTTTTGTCATTTATTATCATGTCTTGTCCCTGTGCTCCCCATTCTATTCGTTTCCCTCTGCTGGTCTTATTAGGTTCTTTCCCTCTTTCTATCCCTCTCTCTCCCCCTCCCTCTCTCACTCTCTCGCTCTCTCTTCTCTCTATCGTTCCGTTCCTGCTCCCAGCTGTTCCTATTCCCCTAATCATCATTTAGCCTTCCCACACCTGTTCCCGATCCTTTTCCCTGATTAGAGTCCCTATTTCTCTCCTTGTTATTCGTTTCTGCCCTGTCGGTTCCTTGTCTAGAATTCACCGTGCTGTGTTTGTGTATCGCCCTGTCGTGTCGTGTTTTCCTCAGATGCTGCGTGGTGAGCAGGTGTCTGAGTCTGTTTGGTTCAAGTGCCTTCCCGAGGCAACCTGCTGTTCACCTGCTGTTCAAGATCGAGTCTCCAGTTTGTCCTCGTCATTTCGAGTGAAAGTTGTGTTTTTTGATTGTATTTACTTTACTGGATTAAAGACTCTGTTTTCGCCAAGTCGCTTTTGGGTCCTCTTTCACCTGCATGACAGATAGACTTACGGGTCATGCACTTTGCTAATCTGTGGCTGTATCCTTTCCCTGTCATCACATCTCTGAGAAACAAACTTTGCAATGTTATGAGTATGGGAAAAAAATAGCAGTACACAAATCAACATTTGATGTCATGACTATTGGCAATGCATTGTGTGACATTGAATGGTGAGCGATGAGAAGTCGAGTGTTTTGAATAAACGTAAGGTAGGATAAGTGCTTACTTCTGAGTATCACACAACCAGTGGAGAGATTTGGAGACACTGCGTCCATCGTTGTGGTGGGGAGTAGGCACTCCGAACCTGCCGTCCTTTCCATAAAGGCTCCCCTTGTATTTCCTATCAACCTGTTCACCTGGGACGCAACACAGTTATGATGGATTTACCCAGGCCAAAATGAAACAAAGAAATATCGACAGGTGTGATTAACCACTGGCTATGGTGTTTCTACAAAAATGTGTCTGAAAATGATGGGTGTTAAATCAATGTGTAAAACAACATATTGAGTAGCATATAAAAAAGCCTAAATTAAGTCCCCCTTTGAACACTGTCAGAACCAAAGAGACACAAATGTCCACAATACTCACTGACAAAGTAGGCATTGTGGGAGTGGATATAAGACTGGTGTCCCTCCTGAGCCTCTGTCTCCACCTGCTCCGCGCTTTTAGGTGGGTTGATAATCGCACCTGCAGCTGCAGCTGGATCAGAAGGAACACACTTCTACATGAAGGCTTGTGGATATGTCTTTCAGTCATAATGAATGTTCATGGCGACACATTGTAGATTCTAGGGTCTTTCTTTATTGTCTGACTCACTTTTGTGGGATTTCACACCAAGCTTTGCTGGTGTCAGTGTCGAACGAATTTGGAAGCCCAGGGCTCTGATCCTGTGACCTGCCCAGGGGGGCTTTTTGATTGGTGGAATACCCAGCTTTGGGCTTTTAAGGGAAGGTGTGTGAGACACTGAATATACATCCATATGTAACAGTATAATTTTAAACCGTCCCCTCGCCCATACCCGGGCGCGAACCAGGGACCTTCTGCACACATCAACAACAGTCACCCTCGAAGCATCGTTACCCTGTTATAATTACGATGGTGGGGAAAAAGTGACTCCAGCGCAAAGAGGTCAATCGAACTCTATCAAAACAATGGAATTGACATGGAAATGTGTAGGGGAAGGGCCGTGAGGGAAAGATCCCGAATCTTATCATTGCCCCCCAGCAACATTAGTCTACATTTTGGCTATTGTTTATGTGTATTGCACACTATGTTGAGATAAAAATCGGAGTATAATGTTTGTATAGATGTTAACCCCAACACATGTTCATGTCATTGTCACCAATCAACTGCATTACAGTTAAAAACGACTGATTACCACTACCGATTTCTGTATGCTAGCTATGCTAACCAGTTTTTCGAAAAGGGAGTTAGCATTTAGCAGTCACTTCTAAACGTGAAAAGCGACAACTTCTAAAGCAAAAACAGCTAAATATATCCAAATCGGACTTAAGTAACCCCATTGTGGGCCTTCTACAATACATACATCATGACAGAGTTTTTGGATGTGCGTCCATTTAAAATGTATTGAATAATTCAAGTGTTTGTCAAATATTTATTTCTTTATTTATTAATAATGTAATGACTTGTCTTTGAAACTGATAAATGGAGACAATTGTTTAAGGCCCAAACTAAGAAATGTTCAATGTTGTTCAATGTTCAATGGTTCAATGGTTCGATCCCAACCACTTGGGGAGGCAGGTAGCCTAGTGGTTAGAGCGTTGGGCCGTCAAATCCCCGAGCTGCCAAAGAAAACACTGTCGTTCTGCCCCTGAACAAGGCAGTTAACCCACTGTTCCTAGGCCATCATTGTAAATAAGAACTTGTTCTTAGCTGACTTGCGTTGTTAAATAAAGGTATGAATAAAAATAAAAAACAATTAAGAACCTGTATGATTATGAACATTGCTAATGTTTGCTTTTAGCCTACACTTTAACAATATGACATGTTATGTGCTTCTACACCTGCATTGCTTGCTGTTTGGGGTTTTAGGCTGGGTTTCTGTACAGCACTTTGAGATATCAGCTGATGTACGAAGGGCTATATAAATACATTTGATTTGATTTGATAAAGTTGCATACATCAAGTCATGTCATATGTTACAAAGTTTTTTGTGAATGAGTTATCACACTTGTGTAACATTACCTCTTTGCCTAATAAAATGATTAGTTTTCCCGATCCTTTCATTAGTGGCAAATCGATTTTTGGACTTTACATTAATTAAACGCACAAATTGATTCTTTAAGAATATAACTTATAAATGCCTCGAACTTAGTTCAACTGTCTTACCCCATCAGAACCCTAAATATACGTTTGTTTTACTCCAACAAAGTAAATGTAAACAAACGTTGTATAACCTCATATGGCAGATTTCCCCTTTAACACGAGTGTGTGATTGGTTTATTCTCAGCGCTACGTAGGTGCTCGATTTATCATCATACACCGTACCATACAAAACAAACGGGAAGTGGGAAAGGGACAAGCTTTATGAAATTTATCGACCTTTGAAAAGATTGTGGAGTGCCGGAAATATATATATATTTTGTAAATCCCTTCAGCTACCTAGTTAATTATATCGGATAAGGTAAGCAGATATCATAATAGCTAGCTAGTTTACCGGCAAAACTAGCTTGCTAGCTAGCCCTGGCTAGGCCGAAAGTTATGTTTTGTTAGCTATCTCACAGCAAATAATACACCAACAGTTGACCCGTTCTTAATATACTGTTGTGAGTTGACCATTGAAATGTATGTATGTAGCCAGCTTCTATGTATTTGCGTGAAGCAGGGTGAGGTGTGGTTCAACCTTATGTCTCTTGCTAGCAGTAAGACCGATAGTTTTCGTGTACGAACTAGCACATTTTTCAATATACTTTATATACTGTAGTTAGTTAGCTAGATAAAGTAAACGAGCTCGATAACAGTAGCCACCTAATCTAAATAATTATAGCTAACTACGTTAGCTAATTGTAACTGGCTGGCTAGCTAACCAATTTGTCGTAGACAATATTGGACCAATGGGTGGGACTGAGGAAGCTAATAATTATTTTTGACGGACACAGTGCCTGATAGGTTTTATCCGCCATCATGACTGACTAGCTAGCTAGTCAACACAGTGGTTATTTGTGGTTAAAGACTGACGTAACACGATTTCGACCCACATGTCTTCACTGCAATTATTTTTGACTAGACTAGACACAATGGCTTGTTGTGTTTACTTGTTGGGACTAGGGTTGCACATTTTGGGAAATATTCAGATGTGGAAACTTTCCGTGGGAATTAACGGGCATATATTATTATTAATAACATTTAAATGTAGATGTTTTTTTGCATTTGATATATTTACCATATCATATGGAGACAAACATTTTACCTTATCATAAGTATACATGAATGCAAATGATTTAAATCCTTCCAATAAAAAAACTAAACTATTTAGTTACGAGTTGAACTTTAACTAAATGAGTTGACTCTTCACATGGGATGATATCACTGAACAAAAGAAAGGGAATATTGAATGATCCATTGCATCTCGCAAAAACGTTTTCAACATGCATCTATAAAATTATATTCTAAAATATAAAGCTTTGGCTGTCTTCCTCTCAGGTGTCCATGTCTTCTCTCTGTAACTCCAATGTCCACCTCTTGTACATCAGACTCTGAGGCCTCATCTTCACTGTCACTTTCCAACCTTGTTGAGGATGGCTCATTGTCTGGCTTGAAATGCCTCAAATTTGCCCGGATGGCCACCAATTTTTCAACCCTTGTATTGGTCAGCTTGTTGCGTGCTTTGGTGTGTGTGTTCCCAAACAAGGACCAGTTGGGCTCTGAGGTGGCTGATGTTGGTGGGATTTGGAGGATGATTGAGGCAACAGGGGAAAGAGCCTCAGATCAACAAAGTCCTTTCCACCAGGTGGCTGATGAGATTTGTTGGTATATTGCATCTCCTTCCCAATGCCCTTGCTTGGAAGTGTACTTTGCCAGACTGCCAAAAACATTGCCGTCATCCAGGCCAGGGTGGTGAGACACGATAGTGATGACACCATAGGCCTTGTTGATCTCTGCACCAGACAGGATGCTCTTGCCAGCATACTTGGGGTCCAACATGTATGCTGTGGTGTGTATGGGCTTCAGGCAGAAGTCTTCATGCTTTTTGATGTATTTCAGAAGTGCAGTCTTCTCTGCTTGGAGCAACAGTGAAGTGGGCAGGGCAGTACGGATTTCTTCTTTTACATCTGTAAGCAGAGTCTGAACATCAGACAGAATGGCATTGTCTCCCTCAATCCATGCAATGGCTACTGCTGTATGTTTCAGGAGTTTCAGGCTGCATACCACTCTCTCCCAAAATGCATCATCCAGGAGGATCCTCTTGATTGGGCTGATGGGGCTACAGACTGTGATATGGCCATTTCTTGGAGAGACTCCTTCCCCTCCAGGAGACTGTCAAACATGACAACACCACCCCAACGGGTGTTGCTGGGCAGCTTCAATGTGGTGCTCTTATTCGTCTCACTTTGCTTGGTGAGGTAGATTGCTGCTATAACTTGATGACCCTTCACATACCTAGCCATTCCCTTGGCTCTCTTGTTGAGTGTATCCATTGTTTTCAGTGCCGTGATGTTCTTGAGGAGCAGATTCATCTGCAATGTAGAGACGTGTGTCTGTTGTCCCTTGTCTGCGCTCTTGTAGAATACTGGTTGAGTGGTGGAGATGATGTAGTTAATTATTCCTTGCCCACAAACATTTGACCACCCATCAGAGATGATTGCAATACAGTCTGCTTTGTCTATGATTTGCTTGACCTTCACTCTGTTGAACTCTCCATCCAGCAAATGAGTAGATAAAGCATGTCTGGTTGGTCTCTGCGGGATCTATGCTGGGTAAACAACATTCAGAAATGTCTTCCAATAGCATACACAGCTCGAAGAAGACATTCATCAGCATTTCTCTGACTTCGTTCCCCCGTTGAGTCAAAAAAAACTTCGGATTCCAGGAGGACCATGAGCTGTTGCTATCGATAAGGTGTCTGATTCATCATTTTCACCTCTGACAAAAGTCTCTCTACTTCTATATGAGGTTGCTTGTTGTGAGCGCTGAGGGCACATTATGTACTTGGCAAGATGATTCTGCATCTTTGTTGCATTCTTCACATATGATTTGGCACAGTATTTGCACATGTACAGAGCTTTTCCTTCTACTTTAGCTGCAGTGAAATGTCTCCACACATCAGATAGTGCCTGTGGCATTTTCCTGTGAAGATTAGAAAAAAAGTGGAAAAAAAACCCAGAATACAATTCATGTACAGATAAATAGTTAAGCAGTTAGATTAAACAACTTCTTTTGTGATACATAAAATTAAAAAAATTAAACATGTATGGAAACAGGTAAATTAACACTCTTCAGTTAGCAGGCTCAAGCTAGCTAAAACCCAAATGTTAACAAAAACTAGCAGAAATGATTAACAAGTTAGAAATGATTTAAACACTTTGCTGTAGGCTAGTATTTACTAGCTAACAAAATCATGTATGTTATAAAATATATTCGCCCAGTATTGTAATCAAAACTTACCAGAAAGCATGTAGTCCTTGGCTCAGACAGTGTAGTAGTGTGGGCTCAATAGCATCTCATTAGTGTGCAAGATCTTGAGAATCAGCTGTACATGTGATGGAATAATGCAGTGTGCATGCAGAGGGTTGCAATTCCATTGAATTGGGGATAGTTTAACCAAAATATGCCATAAGACTTATAATTGCCTTGTGTATCCCTCAAAAAAAAGGTTCAAAAAGCTAACTTAAAAAAAAAAAGAATTTAAGCAAAATTCCCGGGCTTAACTTCCCATAGAAAATTCCGGGAAATTTCCCGGAAGGTTTACAACCCTAGTTGAGACAGTTAAGAAACAGGTGTGTAATATACTCTTTGTAAACAAGTCTAATGTTACTAGCTAATTGCCAAGTGAAAGTCGTTGTCACACATTTCCAAATACTGTCTGTAGTTAACTAGCTAGCTACATCCTGTGACTCAATGATATTACAATGATGATCAGAGACAAAGCTAATTTAACAATTTCTAACCAATTAAATGTCAAAGTTGATAATTAGGATTATTTTGTAGTTGTATTTATTTTTTCCCCCACTACTTTATTCACTGATCTATTGACAATTTAAGTAATGTGACATCTCATTTTTGGCAGTTCTAGGAGTAACCATTCAAGCGGTACTTCTGCATCCAGAGCAAGAGACTGGGGTGTAGGACATGGCAAGTAGGGGTGGTGCAACACGACCCAATGGGCCGAACACAGGCAACAAGATCTCCCAGTTCAAATTAGTACTCTTAGGGGAGTCCGCCGTGGGAAAGTCCAGTCTTGTACTTCGCTTCGTCAAGGGCCAGTTTCATGAATTCCAAGAGAGCACAATCGGAGGTTGGCTGATTTGACATCTTCTATTCATGTTTTTAGTGGTTTTGGGTTATGTCCATTCCACCATCTTTTTTTGTCCTGTAGTGATTCTGATTACATTCTGTAGGTTATGCAATCTCCCATGATGTGTGTGTATATATAGTCCATTGTTGGAAACTGGACAGCCAGATGTTTTTCTTATAGCCTACTGCAAACAAAATTCTAAATGCTGCTTTGACTGTTTGTCTCCTCTCAGCTGCCTTCCTGACTCAGACAGTATGTTTGGATGACACAACAGTCAAGTTTGAGATCTGGGACACAGCTGGTCAGGAGCGCTACCACAGCTTAGCACCCATGTACTACAGAGGTGCCCAGGCCGCAATCGTGGTCTACGACATCACTAACAAAGTGAGTCAGCAGCCGGGTTTATGTACTCTGTCACACATTAAAAGAGACTCTTAAATTAGGTACAGTGCGTTTGGAAAGTATTCAGACCCCTTCCCGTTTTCCACATTTTTATTCTAAAATTTATTAAATATTTTTTCCCCCTCATCAATCTACACACACTACCCCATAATGACAAAGCAAAAACAGGGTTTTAGACATGTATTAAAAATAAAAACCAGATACGTAAATAAGGGAAGTATTCAGACCTTTTGCTATGAGACTCGAAATTGAGCTCAGGTGCATCCTGTTTCCTTTAATCATCCTTGATGTTTCTACAACTTGATTGGAGTTCACCTGTGGTAAATTCCATTGAATGGACATGATTTGGAAAGGCGCACACACCTGTCTATATAAGGTCCCATAGTTGACAGTTCATGTCAGAGCAAAAACCAAGCCATGAGGTCGATGGAATTGTCCGTAGATATCCAAGACCGGATTGTGTCGGCACAGATTTGGTGGAAGGGTATCAAAACATTTCTGCCGCATTGAAGGTCCCCAAGAACACAGTGCCTCCATTCTTAAATGGAAGACGTTTGGAACCACCAAGACTCTTCCTAGAGCTGGCCGCCCGGCCAAAATGAGGAATGGGGGGAGATTGGCCTAGGCCAAGGAGGTGACCACGAACCCAATGGTCACTCTGACAGAGTTCCTCTGTGGTGATGGGGGAACCTTTCAGAAGGACAACCATCTCTGCAGCCCTCCACCAATCAGGCCTTTATGGGAGAGTGGCCAGACAGACTCCACTCTTCAGTAAAAGGCACATGACATCCTGCTAAAGGCACCTAAAGGACTCTCAGACCATGAGAAACAAGCTGGTCTGATGAAACCATGATTGAACTCTTTGGCCTGAATGCCAAGCGTCACGTCTGGAGGAAATCTGGCACCACCCCTATGGTGGTGGCAGCATCATGCTGTGTAGATGTTTTTCAGTGGCAGGGACTGGGAGACTAGTCAGGATCGAGGGGAAAGATGAACAGAGAAAAGTACAGTGAGATCCTTGATGAAAACCTGCTCCAGAGTGCTCAGGACCTCAGACTGGGGCGAAGGTTCACCTTCCAACAAGACAATGGCCCTAAACACACAGCCAAGACAACGAAGGAGTGGCTTTGGAACAAGTCTCTGAATGTCCTTGAGTGGCTCAACCAGAGCCCAGACTTGAACTCGATCAAACTTCTCTGGAGAGACATGAAAATAGCTCCTCATCCAACCTGACAGAGCTTGAGAGGGTTCAAGTCAGATTTGCCAAGCTTGTAGCGTCATACCCAAGAATACTCGAGGCTGTAATCTCTGCCAAAGGTCCTTCAACAAAGTACTGAGTAAAGGTTCTGAATACTTCTAAACCTGAAATATCAAATTTCACATATATTTAATACATTAGCAAAAATGTCTGTGCCTGTTTTTGCTTTGTCATTGTGTGTAGATTGATGAGGGGGCACAAACAATTTAATCCGTTTTAGAAACAAGGCTGTAACGTAACAATGTGTAAAAAGTAAAGCGGTCTGAATACTTTCCGAATGGACTGTATAGCATTAGGTACAGCTGAAGACATTTTGTTAAAATTTAGCAGGAGTTTGGTGATTAGGCCATCTTTAATAGGCCTAGTTGAGAATCTGAAGAAAATATTGAGGAAAAGGGTAGCCTCGTTTTGCTGACATGTTTTCAAGCATCTTTCTGTAGTCCTTAGATTTGACCCAATTCTAAAATATCCCTATTAATTTAATTTGGTCCTAACAAACTTGTAACATCTAGCACTTTTGTTTTAACAAATGAATTGAGGGGCTGTCATTGTTTTTACCCTAAGTTGCACCACACTTTCCCAAACTATCTTTCTGTTCAATGTGTAAATTTATCTTTTTATGTTGTAAATGTTTCTGATACTTTGTGCTGCAATTTTGGCCAGGTCTCTCTCTTGTAAAAGAGTCTCATTGAGATTAACAAACCAGGTAAAAAATAAATTTAAAAAAGAGCAACCAATGAGAAATTCTATGTTGATCCCCATGTCTGCTTTTGCTTTATTTGCTAAGCTGTTTGCTGGGAAGTTGTTAGAACGTAGTATTTCATGGAAATAAGCTGTCAAACGAGCTTGGTTTTCTAACTCAATGCTTTGTACACAAAGCTTAAGCCAATGTTTGGAGCAGAGCATGACTTCAACTCAGCAATATGATACATCTTGTTGACAAACTCCCCATACATGTAAGCTGGGGAACATTATACTTAATTGTCATATTTTATAGAAGTTCGCCTTTAATGAGACCACATCTTGGATATTCTGCAAAGCCAATAGCATAACCAGGGAATGAAGGGAGGGGTTGTGTTGTCATTCTTCCACAAGGACCTTGTTATTGTCTGACTTAATCTCTCGTCCTCTGATGTTTGCCAGGAGTCCTTTGCACGAGCAAAGAACTGGGTTAAGGAGCTTCAGAGACAAGCCAGTCCAAATATTGTAATAGCTTTAGCTGGGAACAAAGCTGACCTTGCAAACAAAAGAGCATTGGATTTTCAGGTTTGTGCCAGTGAATTTGCCAATGTACATTACATTGTGCTCGTTTTATTCTCAGTGGAGTCATCATACAATTTGACCTATAAGGCAGTTAAACACAACCTTTGTTGCATATTGACTGATTTTGGTGGTTTTCTTCCAGGATGCCCAGTCATACGCAGATGATAACAGTTTACTGTTCATGGAAACATCAGCAAAGACCTCTATGAACGTTAATGAGATGTTCATGGCTATTGGTAAGTGTTTTATGTTCCATGTTCATTACACTTAGTTTGAAGATGTTAAAGCATCTATCAATCTGATAATAGAAACACAGGTCCTAAACGTTTTCCCTATCGCTTCATAGCAAAGAAATTACCCAAGAACGAGCCTCAAGCTGACGGCGCGTACAGTGGGCGCAACCGGGGAGTGGATCTTACGGAGGCAGCTCAGCCGGCCAGTCGCTCCTGCTGCAGTACCTAAACCTGGCCCACTCTTCCCACATGCACCTTCCCCCTCTCCTCCTAACTTTGAATAACATCTGGACATGGTGTTCCCCTTTCTGACATCAGACCTTCCACCTCTCGTCCTTTCTCCCCGGAATAGCTAAAGACTGTATAGCTGCATTTAATACTTTTTTTGTTTTTACTTTCATTTTTTTTTTTTAAGTGTCAGTATAATGTATGCATGTATCACTACAAGGCCTAAAACATATATTTTTTACTTAATTCAGTTGGAATACTAACCCATACGAGAGAGAGAGAAAGGTGTGTGTGTCTGATTCCCTGAAGAGAAAGTGTAACCTAGGTCATAGGGTTAGTGGACTGGGGATAAAAGTAAGTTGTGTCCTTCCAACCAAAACAAACCAAATTCCCCCATTTGTTAAATGCCTGGAGGCTATTACTGTTTGTACTGAGTATAATAACATTATTGAAGCAGTGTCAGGCAAGGACTGTCAAACCAAGCATTCCACTTCCTTGCACCTGCTGCCCAGATGACAACATCTTCATCTGCAGAGAAGTTTGGCGAGAACATCCAACCGGTTGAACAGGATTTAAGGGTGGTTTTGTGATTGGATGGCTGGTGACTCTGCAAGTTTGTCACATCTATGATGACTGGCTTGTGCATCATTGGAAGTCCCTCTTGAAATCACAACATTCTCTGGGTGATGCATTGATTTAATGAAGAACACTGAGACAGTTGGACATGCTCAGACAAGCTTTGTAAATTGTCTTGTTAAGACCTACCATATGACAAGTCCTTTGTTTCCCCAAACTGCTATTGTTCAGCTATCAACTTGTCAGAATTAGTGGTGTTTAAAATGTAGGCCTCAACATGCACCAACATAAGTCTTGACTATTACCTATCATCAGTCTGGAATATTACTCTACTGTTATATAGGGTGTTGCAATGTTGTCTCCTACCAATGCATATTGGAGGGCATAAGCTTGTCAGGAAAATGTCTAGAGATTTTGAACAATTGTACAGTACACCAATGTAGCTCTAGGTCAGCTATGTGTTTTTTACCTTGTCACAAACTGGTTAAATGCTAATCAATGGTGGTCTTTTTAAATATGTAGTGTTATTAACAATTCAATTGCAATTCACCTGTGTCTTGTTACTTTTCTCAATGGTCTGTTCATATTTCAGAGGACTATTGCATTGCACAATTGTTGGTTATAGTTTAATTAATGACTGGCCATTACGTTTTATAAAACTCATGCACTGTGTCGGACTTGCTAACCTATTGCCTCAAACAACCGATAGTAGCACTATCTGACTGGTAGTCTTTCTGAAGCCAGGTGGATTTAACAATGTAAAACATGACTAGTGAAGGACTGATCAGTTTGAGTATCAGGGTACAAGTCAATAAATTCAATAAATGAGGTATATTGCATGCCTTTTTATGTTTTCAATATCACAAGAACTGCAAGAGCTGTTCATTCTTGGCAAAACTTGAACAATTGTCCTGAAGTTATAATTACATGGTATTTGTTTGCTTTGTCAACTCTCCTTTGATAGTGTTTTCTCTGAGCACATCCAACCCATGCAGAAGTATGACCATGACTGAAATATTTTCCCTTGAACCTGAAACCAACGCTGTGTCCACTAGCTCTCTACAAATGTCAGCTGCAAGGCGCTCGTAGTCCAAGGTGAGATTCTTCAGACTGTCAGCCATAGTTCCCTTCACATTGACCTCACTCTCCTGCTGCAGGATTAGGGATTGATGTCTCTCTGTCGCCTCTGCATTCTGAATATCTCTAGCTTGTACCCCCAGAGGCTCTGGCATGTCCAACTCTGGTGGGTTGTCCTCATCCTTGACACTGGAAGGTTCTTCACTATCAAAAATAGATGACCCTGGTCTTGACTGTATGCAACTTTGAGAATCTGAAACGGACGAATCCTCAACAGTTTGCATGAGGCACAGGGTCTTCACTATTAATTTCTGTTGAGTCAACTCAATGACAGCCAGAGCTCTCTCAGCCACTGTATGCTCATCCAAGACTTCCCAGAGGCCACTGGACGCTAGGACCAGCATCTGGAAGGATGGGTCTGTGGGCAGCGACACAGAGTAAGGCACAGGGATGACTGACTTTTTCAGCTTGCGATCGCCATAATGACCAAGCCCTCGGGTGGCCTCGGTCAGCCCCTCCACCAGACCGTGCTGTTTGTTGACGCTGATTGCCCCTCCGGACTGGAGGATGCGTTTGCGCTCTTTAGGGTTGGACGTGCTGTGGTCTTTGGTCAGACGAAAGCCCCTGCCTTGTTTGTACAGCACCGCATGGACATTACCTGTGAAATGTGAATCAACAAGAGATTTAGGAGAAATGTGAATCAACAAGAGATTTGGAAATCTATAGTATTCAATGAATAAGACTTATTCTGTATCATTTTTTCAGTGTATAATCAGTATGCTAGTAAAATACTGACCACAGTTAGCAATGAGAATTCTTCCACCCTGTAACTCCTGTGAGGGGGTTGGTGTATTACTCTCCTGTCCTGTTCCCTGCTCCTTCCCGTCTGAGGAGGGCTGCCCACTGTCGATCAGGCAGAGGAGCGCTGTGCAGCCACTCCAGCGGATCTTGGAGGTCTCGTTCTTGCCAAGCCCCAGGACCCGGTCCATCTTCCAGAAGGCTGTGGTGAAGGCTAGGTTCACCTGTTCGATATTGGTCAGATTCTCCAGCTGCTCAGGGCCTAGGCCTAGTCCAATGTTCTGGGCCTGGCCTGGGTAAGGTCTGTTGTAGTCTTTCTGGAACAGGGCTTCAAAGCGTGACAGTAGCTTCACCTGGTCCTTCTCCAAGGAGAGCAAGGGGTCCTGTTTGGAGAGTTGCTCCAGGACTAAAACAGGCATCTCCCTAGATGCTGTAACTGCTGAAATCTGTCCGTGAAACCCGTCAAAGACCCCGAAAAAGCTGGTCCCCTCTTTGCCTCCATACCCCTCATGAAAAATGGTCACATCCTCCATGTTCTTTTTCCATGTGGAGTTTTTCTCCTCACACACTGCCACAGCACGGATGAACGGGTTGCTCCCTTTGTGCGTGGTAACGCTGTATTCTGCCATGCGCTGAAGTTGGACAAAGTCCACACACTGCTCCCTGACGCTGAAGGGGCTCTTACCTTTCTCCAAATTGGAAGATGGGTTGCCATGGATATTGCTCCCACTGTGGTGGAGGGCATGGTGTTGGGAAGGGTACGGGCTTCCTGTGTCAGGACTGGAGTCAAAGGATTCCCCAGGGAGCCCCTCTATGTGATTACTGGAGTGAGAATTATTCAAAGAATGGGAATACAAACACAAACAAATCAGGGCTGAAATGTGTCACCCTTTCATTTTCCATTTCACAAGTTCCATTATATTAGTAACAAATAATGACTTATTTCTCAAACTAGCCTAGTGAATATTTCCAGACATAATGTGAAGGGGTGTACCATGAGTCCATTTATGCTCGCCTCAAGTAATGGCAGTACTTTAGATTGAGTTCAGCTGTTTACTGGCCTTTCCACAGAAACAGTTTCCTTGGCAACTAAAGGCACTATGACAACATTGTGCATCTTATGCCAGAGCCTTCCAAATAAGTTTTTTTTTTTCCGGAATCAAATGAAGAAAGATGTTTGGTAGGCTTTTGTTCATTATGGACATTTAGAGTAAAGTAGTAGTCTGATTAATAGTTTTGAGTGAAAGGGGACAACAACAAAATGAGTACAGGCTTGTCAATTTACTTATAGTATTTAAAGAGCTGGCTTTGTGCACCTGTAAGCCCCTCTTTTATCCAACAGATGGCAGCAGTAGTACACCATCTCAAAGGGGACCATGGAATAAGAGTCAGTGTGAGCCAGCCTACCTTATAGACTACTCTTGGAATGTTGACAAAATCTATAATTTCATACTTGGAGTTAAATGAAATAATCCTTAAACAATTAGAATGAGAATTTTACATCCATACCATCATTAAAGGCACCTCAAACACACTACATAACCAAAAGTATATGGACACAGAATCGTCTAGAATATCATTGTATGATCTAATGTTAAGATTTTCCTTCACTGGAATGAAGGGGCATGCATAGCCTGAACCATGAAAAACATTCGCAGACCATTATTCCTCCTCCACCAAACTTTACAGTTGACACTATGCATTAGGGCAGGTAGTGTTCTCCTTGGATCCGCCAAACCCAGATTTGTCCTTTCGACTGCCAGATGAGGAAGCGTGATTCATCACTCCAGAGAACGTGTTTCCACTACTCCAGAGTCCAATGGCGGTGAACTTTACACCACTCCAGCCGATGCTTGGCATTGCACATGGGGATCTTAGGCTTTTGTGGGGCTGCTCAGCCGTAGTAACCCATTTCATGAAGCTCCCAACAAACAGTTATTGTGCTGACGTTGCTCCTAGACGTTTCCACTTCACAATAATGGCTGAAATAGCCGAATCCACTAACTTTTGTATATATAGTGTACCTTGGTGAAAATGTTGTTATAACATACTGCTGTAATGTACAGACATTACTGCATGACACATGGTTAATAGATCATTAGGGAAGCAGTGGGATGCATGAATGTGTTCACTTCCTTCTTACCTTTAGGGGCTCCTGAGTGGTGCAGCGGTCTAAGGCACTGCATCTCAGTGCTAGAGGTGTCACTACAGACCCTGGTTCGGTTCCAGGCTGTATGACAACCGGCCGTGATTGGGAGTCCCATAGGGCAAGACACAATTGGCCAGGGTGGGCCATCATTGTAAATAACAATTTGTTTTTAACGGACTTGCCTAGTTAAATAAAAGTTAAATAAAAAATAATAAAAAATAAAACCTGCAGTTGACATGAAACACAAGGTGACACTTCCTGAAAGTCACAGCTGCTATCTGGTGTGATCTCCTTAGCTGTCAGCCTGCATCACCTATTCTAGATGCCATCACCGTAACCCTGAGATGTCACTTCCCTGGCAGTTCTATTACCATGATAACTCTCCTGGACTGCATACATTACTGCTATATTTCTATATCAGGTGATGAGAAGGAGACAGCGACACTGAAACTATAACACAAATTCCCAACTATCAGAACTAGGCAGTTGCCTGCAGGGATATGTCATCTACAGTAAGTTGTTTCAAAAAATGACTAACCAAAATGTGTCATTGGTAAACAGTTTACATTATCTCCATCATAGCTTGAATATTTCCTGTCAACTAAATCTTGATAGGCACTTGACATTGATAGAGAACACTGAACACACATACACACACACGCGCACACAATTATACAACCTTTCTGCAGACCTTACACAACCTTACACTCAGCCCAGGGGCACTTTCATTTTCTTAAGCACTCTATAAAGTGTATAACCTTGCCTTCTAGATCATACCCAGCATGGTTGTTTTGACATTTGGTTCTTTGGAGGTTCTTTGGAAGTTGTGGGAATGTACATTTTTGGTTTCCCATTGGTTTTGGGAATTAAACTGTAAGTTTCCTGGCTGGTAAAACTGAATGTTTTTTAAACATTCTGAGAACAGAAGTGGGCAGCATACCACCCTGCATCCCACTGATGGCTTGCCTCTGAAACTAGGCAGGGTTGATCATGGTCGGTCCCTAGATTGGAGACCAGATGCTGCTGGAAGTGGTGTTGGAGGGCCAGTAGAAGGCACTGGTCTGAAGAAAAAGCAAATATCCCAGGGCATTGATTGAGGATTGCCCTGTATATGGTGCCGTCTTTCGGATGGGACGACGTGGTCACCAAAGCTCACATTGCACTTATCATAAGAGTAGGGGTGTTAATCCCAGTGTCCTGCCTAAATTCCAAATCATAGACATGTAATTATCCCCAGCTTCCAATTGGCTCATTCATCTCTCCGTTGTAACTATTCCCCAGGTCATTGCTCTACATGAGAATGTGTTCTCAGTCAACTTACTGGTTAAATGTATTTTTAAATCCTGTTTACTCATACAAAGTTTTACATATTTGTCTATTCAAACAAACCCCATTTCAAACAAAACACTCACTCATTAAGATCAGGTGTGGCCAATTAGTGGGTGCGGCCAACACATCTGAGCACACTTAACAAGACAGAGGATGGAGAGAGTTTTGTTGACCCAGAGAACGGAGTGTATATTCTTATTATGTTCTTTGAATGTTACTTGTGTTTTCTTGTGGTTTTTATGGAAAGTTCTCTTAATGCTCTGAGAACACGACTTTAAATAGAACCATGAGGAAACCTGCAGAAAACGTTATGCTGAAGTACTGAAATTCCCACAGAAGAACGTTGTTTCTTAACGTTCTCGGGAACAATTTGAGAACCTTATTTTAAATAGAACAATGAGGAAACCTTTAGGAAATGCAATGCTGAAGTACTGAAATTCACCCCTAAGAAACATATGGTTCTCAGAATGTTTCACTCTAGCTGGATATCCTGCACCTTTCCTAGAATGTTGTATGCAAAATAATCATAAGACAACCACGCTCACAACAAACTCTAAGAAACATATGGTTCTCAGAATGTTGTGCAGTAGCCAAGTAGATGCTGCACACATACTGCCCTTTTATAGGTAGGCTACTCCTCCCATATTGCATCAGTTAGATATATATTAATATGTTCTATTTGAATGCTTATTTGGTTCCTAGAAGAGACATGGAGCAGTATAAGCATTTATAACATCATACTGGCTGATATATTGGCCAATCACTGACATGGAACCATTCCCTTTTACTAGTTCTTTCTCCTTGTAATAAATAGCACCTCTCAGATCCGTTCAGACTGGTCCAACACTCTCTCTGTGTGTTTATGGCGGCAGGTTATTCATTAGGGTCACAGTCTCCGTCTCACTTGAGTGACATCTGTTTGAGCCAATAATGAATGTCTCAATAATTGATGTGGCCAAGGAGAGCAAGGCAAGGGCGGGTCATATAACTGAATATACTAATTTAGTGTGAGGGGTCAGCCAGTAGTAATCTGAGCTAACTGAGTAAGGGTTTCTGTATGCATGCAATGAATCCATGACAAACATTAGTAATCAAGGCTAGTATTATTTATTTATTTGTATACTATTTGTGCCAATTTCTTCTCCCTCTGACTCAGTGATTCCGCATGTTGATATTGGACATGACAAAGCCTCGGAATGAAGGTGGATTTGGAGCCAATGGGAGATGTCAACAATAGCTATACTGTACAATGTGGAGAGCAGAAAACTTAGTTGGGCTATTTGTTTGCATGTAAATGCTTTCCTTAACTTATGTTTGGATCTCAGTTCCATTCAAACAAACTCATTCCAATACATTTGGGGAAACATGTTTGTAATGTTGTTGTGTCTTGGTCGATCTGAACTGCATGGTACCCATAGACTTCTAAACAAGCCGAAGCTTGTGGGCTTTGCTCTCATTTTTAAGGCTAACTTTAGTGCCAAGGTCAAAGGTACTGTATAGCTCTTTAAGACTGAGAAAAAGAAAAGGCAAACGGCACATTTTAGACAAATTTCGAAACCAAACCTCAAAAACTCTGTGTTCTGACCTATGTTTGGACTAGGATTACATTAGGATTTCATTTGGATTTCATTTGTTGTTTTGAGCACTCCAATAATTCTACCTTCTCACAAAAATATTTGACTGGGACTAATCAAATCCCTATCCTAACTTCAACCATGCAAGGCATGAAAGCAGTCTGTTGAAACATGAGACTGTAAAAACCAACTGGCATGTGATGCAGGTGTTCAGTCGAAGATAACAGCACCAGGTTTCAAAACGGTATAAAACCGGATGGAAGAAATATGAAGTTGTAATGGACGTGGAATGTTAATCGAGGCACTTATCATACTGTGGAATCCGAGGTGAACACGGACAGACACGCTGTCGGAATCTGCCCTTGTGTCCCAAGGGTATCCGACTTCAGAGCATGTTCCTAACTGTGTTACTACACATCCTCCTGCCTGTACATCGAGTAGGACGCAATTCATCAATCCAATCTGTGGTTTTCTCAGGAGTCCTAATAAACAGGCGATAAATGTAAGGTGCTGTAAGGCGGCCTGCTTTGTTGTTTTTGGAGTTGGATTAGGGTTGGAAGTAAGCTCCCTCTGGCTGGAGAGGGGAGTTGTGTGTGTCAGGAATGTTATCAGGAGTCTTTGGGCAGATATGTTACAGACTGGGGATTGACCCACAGCCTTATGGGTTCATGGACTGGACCACAGACAGACTGAACAAATGTCTACGATATGTACCTGATGACTTATAGTGTTTTGGTTAGCTCAAATGGCTAATGCCAAAACCTGTTTATCAATGATTTTACTTCCTGATGGGAAGCAAATCTGCAGGTTGACGTTTATTGTAATGAGTCTTGTCCTGGAGGCAGAACAGGATGATTTCCCCTTAAATTGACTATATTGTAAAAAGAAACATGTTTTTTTGTTGCTTTTAGGTCTTCATTTAAATGTTAGGTTTAGGCATTAGGGTTAGGTAAAACATCAGATTGTATGACTTTGTGGCTGTGCCAGCTAGTGATCACTCTGCTGCGCTGCCTCCAGAAAAAGACTCATGACAAACAACGGCAATCGTCGCGCAAGCTGAGAGCCTTCAATTGTGTTGTATGTTTATGTGACACTATAACGTGTGCATTTGACGTTTGAGTCATTTAGCAGAGGCTCTTATCCAGAGTGACTTACTGTAGTGCGTACATTTTTCTACATGCATGTGCAACGGTACAGGCCCATTGGTGAATTGTAGCATCAACAAAGTTAACAAAGTAAGACTCTTTTATTTGAAATTGTTCATCTTTTACACATTAACAGATATTATACACAAGCATTAGTGGTCCCTTTAAACCGCGACGTGGTCATTCAGAATGGTTATTGGGTGTCAGCTGGGATGGCTTTAAGGTGGAGGGCAAGGTCACACACAAACACCCATATACACCCACACACATACGCACACACACAAAGAAACAAACACTTACACACCAACAGACACATACACGTAATGCAAGAGGAACTACAACACGTACTCTAGCCAGCTAATGCACTGCAGAGGGGGGCCTTAAAGTGCATACAGCAAAAGAGGAGATCCGTATCAGCCGTGAGTGATAACTACCTCCACTGAAGCAATGATCTTAGTGCGACACTATCTCTGCAAATATGATATCCCTACAACACATTTATAGCTCAAACTGTGCCTCGGATTAGACAGAAATGACACTGCATAGTTCACTGGTTTGTCTTATACATTATTGCAGTACAATATAACTCCAAGTCCTGTTCTTGGGTATGATTCAAGGGCAAGAGAATGGCACAGGAACATTTGGGGCTAAGTAGCCCTGTAATACTAGAAGGGGTGTCTGTGTGGGTACGACTAAGTACTAGCTACTATAGGAGGGAATTGTGATGAGTCAATGACTCTGTGAAGATGAACGAGTAGATTCGCCAGGGTGGTTCTACCGTAATGAAGAGACTGGCCTGTAGTCAAGTGGAAGGGGAAATGCAGGGTTAATACTGTAGAGCAGTAGTCCAGATGTAATGCTTCAGGTTGTCTGGAGTCCATATGTTTTGGTGAAGATCGTAGTCTTCAGAGGAAACACACCAGGACGACAAACGGTTGGTTAAAAGCCGCGGGTGGCCGTCCTATCGCCACTGACCAGAATATCGGCTATTATTTGAGGTTATTTCCCCATGATTCTACATGTTGGATCGTTCACACCCAGCAGGTGATCGCTAAAAACACAGCGCCCATCTGTTTATTATAGCCATTATTCGTTCCGGTGTGGTTCTTCTCTGAATGTAGGGGGAACAGCAGAGGGAAGGGGGACACTGATCAATTCTAGGCCATTGATGGGTTCCTTGGGAAATCCATAACGGGAGGTCTGGCCAGCCCAGTAGGGTTTATCTGGCAGTATGGGTTAAACAATACCTGTGTGCCTATTATCCCCATATTCTGGTGAAGGTGGCCTATGGTCCAAATGTATAAAGGGATAAGCAGAGGGAAGAGGACTCTGGTTCATAACAACTTCCGTGGCACGGCCGTCATGGGAAGTCCATAGAGTCTATAGGGTGGGGTTGTGAGTCAGTAGGGGGCAAACAGTAACTGTGTATGGGAGGTCCTGACAGGCCCGGGAGCAGGGGCGGAGCAGGGCCGCAGGGAGGGTCTGTGTCTGAAAAAGGGTGGGGCCATGGGAGTGAGCGTGGGTGGAGCGGAGGCCAGGGAAGGCCGAGCCCATGGCTGCTGCTGCTGATGCCAATGCTGCCAGGTGAGCGGGAATTATCTGGGTGATCTGAGGTTGGCACAACTCCTTCCCCACTGTCAGCTTCACCTGGAGAGTGAGTGAGAGAGTGAGTGAGAGAGAGAGAGAGAGAGAGAGAGAGAGAGAGAGAGAGAGAGAGAGAGAGAGAGAGAGAGAGAGAGAGAGAGAGAGAGAGAGAGAGAGAGAGAGAGAGAGAGAGAGAGAGAGAGACAGAGAAAGAGAGAGAGACAGGGAGAGAGAAAGACAGAACAAAAACTCAATCAGTGTCTGAGAGTATGGGTTTGAAGGTCAATGGAGCCCTTTGAAATTGTCTTCTGTATTAGTGATAGGGAAATGGAGCTTCCTCTGAACACCAAGATGGAAATTGTTATGTGCTGTCAATCAACTGACTCATGTATTCTAACCTACTGGGAGGAATCTTTGCTCTTTCCATATATAAGTGTCTCCTCTGGGTTAATACAATTGATGATGGGATTTAGATGTGTCATTTCCCACAGATTGTCAACCCCCGGGCCTGGTCGCAAGTTATCTCTGTCTGCCACTTTATGAGACCCGTGATGGAAACTCGACATTCATTTTGTTTTGGCCCCAGATGAATCCCCAATACATTTCACCTTTAGCATGTCGGTCTCAGACCTTAATTTGTAGTAGGCCTGTAAAGTCACAAACCGTATCAACTTCATATACAGGGGTTATTAAATAAACGAATAATGAAGAACACCGTTTTAGATTACAAAACAAGAAAGAGACCCTCAATCGTGTCTCTCACATCTTGGTGACATAGATTTGTGGAGACTTTCTGATTGTTTAGGTGATTCCTATGATTCTGTATTTTGTCAGTATTGAGACAAGGAGGGACTTACTGGCTGTGTGGCCTGGACTTTTGGGGGTTTACTGTAGGGACTGTATTTGGGTTTGGCCGGTTTGCCCGCCGCTCGGTCTTTGTGACGTCTGCTGCTGATGTGCTGGAGGAGAGATGGAGAGGACAGTAAGGTTATAGAGTAAGAAAGAGTGAGACCACAAGTGATTGGTCCGAGATTTACTTAAACCTCTACAGGATCGGTGGGTCCCCCGCGGGACGGTTGAGCTAATGCAGGTTAATGTGATTAGCATGAGATTGTAAGAAACAAGAACGTTTCCCAGGACATAGATCTATCTGATATTTGCAGAATGCTTAAATTCTTGTTAATCTAACTGCACTGTCCAATTTACAGTAGCTATTACAGTGAAATAATACCATGCTATTGTTTGAGGAGATTGCACAGTTATGAACATGAAAATGTATTAATAAACCAATTAGGCATATTTGGGCAGTCTTTATACAACATTTTGAACAAAAATGCAATGGTTCATTGGATCAGTCTAAAACGTTGCATAGACACTGCTGCCATCTAGTGGCCAAAATCTAAATTGTGCCTGGGCTGGAATAATACATGTATGGCCTTTCTCTTGCATTTCAAAGATGACAGTACAAAAAAACAATACAAATACGCATTATTTTCTTTGTATTATCTTTTAATGTGTTATATTCTCCAACATTAATTTAACATTTCCACAAACTGCAAAGTGTTTCCTTTCAAATGTTATCAAGAATATGCATATTCTTGCTTCAGGTCCTGAGCTATAGGCAGTTAGATTTGGGTATGTCATTTTAGGCGGAAATAGAAAAAAAGGGCACATCCTTAAGAGTTAAGAGGCCTCAAAAAGACCAAGGAGTACAGAACACCACTAATTGATTCGGAAGGGTTGTCAGCCGTAGAGGTAGAAATTAAAACAAGAAAATTGCTAGTAAATGCAATATGTCAAAATTGCATGATCAATGCAGCACTCTAAAAGTCCACATATATATATAAAAAAACTTGCCAATTCAATTTTAAGACATGTTCCATTCAACCAGTTTTGAAAGCCTACCTACTCATTTGTTTCTATTCATTTAGTGTAATCAATGCCGGAAAACTGTTCTCTGTCATTTCAAGGGTATATTACGTAGGCTTAGTAATAATTTCTAATTAGACACTACTTCAACAAACCCAAGAGAGACAGATACAGTTATACCACTGATAAGAACATGACATTTAAATTTAGGGAATTCAAACAATTTCCATGAAACAAATTCACAATGTTCACTCATGGAACTGTGATAATATACAATGGCTAATGTTCATGTAACACCCTGGTGTATCCCACCTGCTTTAGCTGTGTCTCGGAGTTGACGTGCACATTGCAGATCTCACAGTGAAATGTTTTGTTCTGCAGGCCCGTGGCTGCCTTGGTGGGCGGAGCTAGCTTACTCTTGACCCCTGGCCGGGGGAAGGACTTGATGGAGCCCACACCACTCCTGGCCTCTAGCATGGTCTTATGCTTCGTACCTGGATGATAAAATAGGAAAAAGTGAGTCACAATAAGGTCTATAAGGCATTTGCATCCACAGTCATTTGCCACTATTATGTTAACAGCATTGAGAGGCACTGACATTATTTGCCAATGAATAGACCCTACCAATCAAATGATGGACATGATTGGCTGTGTTCTTCACATTGACAGAAGAGTGAACTCTATTTAAGAGCTACTATTCAGGGTTAGTGATTGAGCCCCTAGGGACAGGAGGGACTGAGAGGAGGGCAGGTCCTCTCACCGCTGTTATGAGCCTCCAGTTGGGATGCCGAGTTGACGGCCATCTTGCAGAGCGAGCAGTAGAGCAGACGCCTGGCTTTCTCTTCCTCTGTCTCCGGGTCTGTCTCAGCCTCTTGCTCCACCTCCATGTCTGGTTCTAAAGGTGAGCTGGATTTGGGCGAGGCCCTGTCATCCCATCCTGTAGCTGAGGTAGTCTCTGTCCCTGTGGATGAATTGGGACTCGATGCCAGCGTAGGTGCCAGGGGTGGTAACATTGATGTCATGGGTGCCAGGGTTGATGTCAGGGATCCCAGGGTTGGAGCCAGTGTGAGCACAGGAGATAGTGGGAGTGGCGATGCACCTGGAAAGCCATCTGCAGAGGGCAATAGATATGTTAATTGACCTTCCCTGCTGAAATAACCTGTTACAAGACGACTACTGCACCAAAAATAATTGTCTCATGTATGGAGATCAAAGTCATCTATGGATCAATGAGATCTGATGAGAGAAACAACACAAGACGGTATAAAAAAATACTGTGAACTGGCTCCTCATTTACCAAAATAAAATGTTAGTCTTGGCAGCATCCCCTGATCGATGTCAATTCCTCTCAGTTCTCTCTACTGCAATGACACAGAGTGAAGATCGCCAGCCAAGAGAGCGAATCAATAGTGAATTCATTTAATTTACAATACTCTACAATATCCAAATTACAGTATACACCATTAACTCTAGTTGACACCTTTGATACTTGATATTTCTGTTATATCGCATAAAGCCACCATAATTAGCATTTGAGTGAATCCTTAATTGGATGGCAATTGATGGTGCGCCTCACCTTGTCTCTGATGAATACTATTTATGCTAAGAGGAAAACATTAACAGTGCCCCATTACCCCCCTGCAATTATTATCCAGCTACTCCCAGCCTTCTTTTGAGTGCCAGGTATCAAAACACCCCGCAGTCACACTATGCCAATCCCTCAATCAAAGCCAAGTCACTGGAGACCAAGAGCCGTCAACCTACCTCCTTCTGTGGGCAGGTTTTCAGCACGAGATAATGATTTGATTTGTCCTTGAAAAGCAGGGTTAAATGTGTTTTTGTAGTTTGTCTGTCACCATACATGTGTTGTGCTTGCATGCGCACATGCGTGTCTCTATACATGTGCTTTTGAGTATGTACTCTCTCTATGTACACTGTGTTTTTGTGGTGAGTATATACAGTATGTGTGTGGTTGTGTACTGTTCACACACAAGCATGGATGTGTCTCTTCATTGCTTCATCTTTTAAACTGGAAATCCCATTTCAGTGACCCACCTCTATTTCAATCAAGGGTGACCTGTTCAAAAGGCAATGTAGGCACATACATGTGTCTGTTCTTGCATTGCAGTGCACTCATCTTCCATAATGCCATTAAAGAGCCATTTGCCTTTCGCGAGCAGGTGATTATAGTGTACTTTGGCTGGCCTAAAACGCCCTCTACTCTGGGAAGGCTCCAGTAATCCATATCCCCACTCGCTGTGACCTAACTGGCTCTGTTAAGAACTCAATCACCTCTCATTAATGAAGGTAATGACTGTGATCAATCTAGAGAGGCAGCGGGTGGGGACTGACAGTTATGGGCTAAGAGAGGGGGGGTAGTGAGAGAGAGAGAGAGAGAGAGAGAGAGAGAGAGAGAGAGAGAGAGAGAGAGAGAGAGAGAGAGAGAGAGAAAATGGGACATAAGGGGTAATAGAGTAAATAAGGAAAGGAGTAAGGAGATGGAACGAGAAAGAGAGATTGGAGAGGGAAAGAGAGCAGGGAGAGGAATGTAACAGTGAGAGAGAAAGAGGGAATGAAAAATACAGTAAGTGAAAGAAAGATGAGGAGGTGCAGGGGCCCCAGAAGGAAAGGGGGAAGAGAAGAAATAAAATCAAAAGAGAGGGACTCAATTAGAGAGAGAGAGAGAGAGAGAGAGAGAGAGAGAGAGAGAGAGAGAGAGAGAGAGAGAGAGAGAGAGAGAGAGAGAGAGAGAGAGAGAGAGAATATGCCTCAAAGAAAGAGGGGATATGATTGGGAAAAAGAGACAGCTATCATGACCCTCTTGGAGAGCTTCCCGTCCTTTTTGTCATCTGTTTCTTTTTTACCCCCCTTTTCTCCCCCCTTTTCTCCCATTGCTGCAACTCCCCAATGGGCTTGGGAGAGGCGACGGTAGAGTCAGGTGAAGGTAGAGTTAAAACTTCTTTGGTGTAGGGGGCAGTATTTTCACATCCGGATGAAAAGCATGCCCAGAGTAAACTGCCTGCTACTCAGGCCCAGAGGCTAGGATATGCATATTATTAGTAGATGTGGATAGTAAACACTCTGAAGTTTCTAAAACTGTTTGAATGATGTCTGTGAGTATAACAGAAGTCATATGGCAGGCGAAAACCTGAGAAAAATCCAACCAGGAAGTGGGAAATCTGAGGTTTGTAGTTTTTCAAGTGATTGCCAATCCAATATACTGTGTCTATGGGGTCATGTGCACTTCCTAAGGCTTCCACTAGATGTCAACAGTCTTTAGAATGTTGTTTCAGGCTTCTATTGTGAAAGGGGAGCGAGCAGTGGTCAGGCTGAAAGCCTTTAGTTTGGTCACGTGCACGGCCGTGAGCACGAGCTCCGTTCCCTTTCATTTCTAATGACAAAGGAATTGTCCGGTTGGAATATTATTGAAGATTTATGATAAAAACATCCTAAAGATTGATTCTATACATCGTTTGACATGTTTCTACAAACTGTAATGGAACTTTTCTGGACTTAGAACCCTCGCCTTGTGCAATAGGATTACTGGACTAAACACGAGGACAAAAAGGAGGTATTTGGACATAAAGATGAACTTCATCAAACAAAACAAACATTTGTTGTCTAACATGGATACCTGGGAGTGCCATCAGATGAAGATCATCAAAGGTAAGTGATTAATTTTAATGCTATTTCTGACTTTTGTGACACCTCTCCTTGGTTGGTTGTCGAGGTGTACCAGAGAGGATTTATTAACACCCGCCAGCTTAACCCGGAAGCCAGACGCACCAATGTGTCGGAGGAAACACCGCTCAACTGGCGACCGGCATCAGGCTGCAGGCACTCGGCCCCACCACAAGGAGTCGCTAGGGAGCGATGAGCCATGTGCCTTAGACCGGTGCGCCATTCGGGAGGCCCACTATAGCTCTCAGTTTTCCCAGGAGATTTCCTTTGGCGATAGAGCAGAAATGCTCTTCTCAAATCCTTCCACTCTCGTTAGGCTTCCAGGCAATCACAGAGCTCCCCCTGAGATCTGATTACCTTTCTCAATGATGCTGGATTAAGCTCTTTAATTAAAATGATTGGGCCCCATTATATGCCACCATGACTTAAAGGACAGAAACCTCTCAAGGCCCTGCAGTTGTGAGGCATTCCTTCCTTTCTTCATTTTGAATTTCAGGCCAACGACATAGGCAGTTTTGAATCTACTGTGATTGGAATCTTGATAAAGTAGCTTTGATACAGAAGTGTATTTATAATGGTCGTGATTATCATTTGGATAACAGAGCAAAGTTATCTTTGAGATATTTCACAGCAGGGATCATAGAACTTACGTTGACTCATTCAGCCCCTCCTTCCTCATTGGAATTCATTCTCCAGACAAAATCCTTTTGGAAAGTTTCTACAGCTTCAAACCTCCTCAGAACTTTCCTGTAAATGAGGGCATTTACAGGAAATCCTAGTTCCACGCAAGTGAAAAGCGGGTTTAATGCACAGAGTCATCAGCTTTGCCACTTT
Organism: Oncorhynchus gorbuscha; assembly: GCF_021184085.1. NCBI lineage: Eukaryota > Metazoa > Chordata > Actinopteri > Salmoniformes > Salmonidae > Oncorhynchus > Oncorhynchus gorbuscha. Next base: position 62,618,719 of record NC_060187.1, on the reverse strand, counting down.
GTGATGCATGTCTGTGTTTAAGGGCTTTTTCCAACCCAGTGCATACAGATTTGGATCTTTGAATTCCTTGTTGGTTAGGAGACGTGCATGGGGAGCTTTAGTGGTTAACTGATGGCTGAACAAGCCTACGCACGCCCCCATGCCCCATGCCTGTTCTATTGTGCAGCTGCTGTCAGTGCATGAGGTATAGCTCCCCTGACAATCTGCTCTTTAATAGCTAATATCAGGGTACATTTCCTCAGGCACTGGACTGGAACTGAGAGATGGCGACTGCGTCATGGGCAAACTCTTCTCTTTCTTAGCCACGTGCATGCGCACACATGCACAAAGGCACACACGCAGACACACACACAGGCACACAGCTTGACATGCAGTGGCTAAACCATTGGCTAATCCATGCAATCTCACTGTGGCCGGCTGTCCATTCGAAGCCACACACAAGTTCACAAGTTTAAAACACACACACGCACGCACACACATCCTCAAAATGCATACAGAAAATACATGAACTCACATGTACACAGAATGTGTGTTATAATGGCTATTTGGCAGAAGTTTTGCATCAACACTGAGTGCCCACTATCAAAAGAGACTGCAGTTCTTCTCCCCATTCTTCATATCTGCTCTCAGTAGCCATTTCTCTTCCCTGACCTCCGCTTTTCATTAGAGGAGCTCATGGGCACTGATATACCGCTAAATACTTCAGCCCCAAAGATAATGTGGCGTTTATCCGCCTCACCAATTAATTTCCCTGACATCTGAGCCCATTCATATTCATTACCCAACACCACTTTTGACAAACTGACGCTCCCACGCTTTGTAGACACGATAGTGAGGTGGAGGAGAAAACTGCTTGTTGTGTTTTGGGAGGTCAGTGATGACAATGATTTATGGCTATTTGTTCCTTTTCCCGATACAGTGTTTAATGGTTTGTCTTTGAGGCCTTTCAGGGTCTTTTTTTAAACATTATTTTGCGAACAATATTTTCCACATAGTGAGACGTGGGCTTGTTCTTGAGACACACCTACGAGTGAGCTCTGGTCTGCATTTCTCTAACATATGCATAAATACTCAAAGACATACCGGATGAATAAACGAAAGCTTGTTTTGGAATTCATTAGGTTTGTACCAGACTGAAGTGTGATATCAGCTCTCGTTAGAGGGGGTTTCAATTCAACTAACATGAGGAGGACCAAAACATACATTGACGAAATCCCCCATTTGTGGAGCAAAAGTTATATTAAAAAGTTACCTGGTATACTCTACCTTCACAACTCAAATCAAACTTTATTTGTCATATGCGCCGAATACAACAGGTGTAGACCTTGAAATGCTTACTTACGAGCATTAACCAACAATGCGTTCAAGAAAGAGTTAAGAAAATATTTACCAAATAAACTAAAGTAAAAAATGATAAAAAGTAACACAATAAAATAACAATAACAAGGCTATATACAGGGGGTACCGGTACCGAGTCAATGTGCAGGGGTACAGGTTAGTCAAGGTCATTTGTATACAGTGCCTTGCGAAAGTATTCGGCCCCCTTGAACTTTGCGACCTTTTGCCACATTTCAGGCTTCAAACATAAAGATATAAAACTGTATTTTTTTGTGAAGAATCAACAATAAGTGGGACACAATCATGAAGTGGAACGACATTTATTGGATATTTCAAACTTTTTTAACAAATCAAAAACTGAAACATTGGGCGTGCAAAATTATTCAGCCCCTTTACTTTCAGTGCAGCAAACTCTCTCCAGAAGTTCAGTGAGGATCTCTGAATGATCCAATGTTGACCTAAATGACTAATGATGATAAATACAATCCACCTGTGTGTAATCAAGTCTCCGTATATATGCACCTGCACTGTGATAGTCTCAGAGGTCCGTTAAAAGCGCAGAGAGCATCATGAAGAACAAGGAACACACCAGGCAGGTCCGAGATACTGTTGTGGAGAAGTTTAAAGCCGGATTTGGATACAAAAAGATTTCCCAAGCTTTAAACATCCCAAGGAGCACTGTGCAAGCGATAATATTGAAATGGAAGGAGTATCAGACCACTGCAAATCTACCAAGACCTGGACGTCCCTCTAAACTTTCAGCTCATACAAGGAGAAGACTGATCAGAGATGCAGCCAAGAGGCCCATGATCACTCTGGATGAACTGCAGAGATCTACAGCTGAGGTGGGAGACTCTGTCCATAGGACAACAATCAGTCGTATATTGCACAAATCTGGCCTTTATGGAAGAGTGGCAAGAAGAAAGCCATTTCTTAAAGATATCCATAAAAAGTGTCATTTAAAGTTTGCCACAAGCCACCTGGGAGACACACAAAACATGTGGAAGAAGGTGAACCTTTTTGGCAACAATGCAAAATGTTATGTTTGGCGTAAAAACAACACCCTAAACGAACCATCCCCACTGTCAAACATGGTGGTGGCAGCATCATGGTTTGGGCCTGCTTTTCTTCAGCAGGGACAGGGAAGATGGTTAAAATTGATGGGAAGGTGGATGGAGCCAAATACAGGACCATTCTGGAAGAAAACCTGATGGAGTCTGCAAAAGACCTGAGACTGGGACGGAGATTTGTCTTCCAACAAGACAATGATCCAAAACATAAAGCAAAATCTACAATGGAATGGTTCAAAAGTAAACATATCCAGGTGTTAGAATGGCCAAGTCAAAGTCCAGACCTGAATCCAATCGAGAATCTGTGGAAAGAACTGAAAACTGCTGTTCACAAATGCTCTCCATCCAACCTCACTGAGCTCGAGCTGTTTTGCAAGGAGGAATGGGAAAAATTTTCAGTCTCTCGATGTGCAAAACTGATAGAGACATACCCCAAGCGACTTACAGCTGTAATCGCAGCAAAAGGTGGCGCTACAAAGTATTAACTTAAGGGGGCTGAATAATTTTGCACGCCCAATTTTTCAGTTTTTGATTTGTTAAAAAAAGTTTGAAATATCAAATAAATGTCGTTCCACTTCATGATTGTGTCCCACTTGTTGTTGATTCTTCACAAACAAATACAGTTTTATATCTTTATGTTTGAAGCCTGAAATGTGGCAAAAGGTCGCAAAGTTCAAGGGGGCCGAATACTTTCGCAAGGCACTGTATGTAGGTAGGGGTAAAGTGACTAGAATTTGGGGACAAAACATCCCATTGGAATAAATAACTTATGACTTTTGAAATATGTTGATACTCTCTCTGTAAATTGTGAATGATCCTATTCTGCAGGTGTGAGCATGTGAGACCAGATGGTTCACAATGCAGTGCCTTCAGAGTGAGAACAGGAATCGCAGAACCTGAGCTCAATTATGGATGCTTGTATGTGCTCCAGAAATGTGCTCCTGGTTTAAAATCGCTTACTCATGGAACATTGGATTGTAGGCCCTAGACTGAGGCACTCAGACCTAATCCTGGAAAGCCATGGTCCAAGGTTTCATTGGTGCCATTTTATGAGGCAATTAAAGATGGATACAGGAAGACTTTAGTAGTGGACAGAGGTAACCCAGAGAGCACTCTGGTTCTCCAGGTCCTATGGGTTTAGCGGTAAGACTAATGGAATTGACAGAGGTCAGCCTCCGGGCCTCCACTGACTACATTTTAGAAAGATAAAGGAGAGTCAAGCTTATCTGGTCCTGGTGCCTGTCTCCTGTAGTAAATGTACATTTTCACGACATCTCCTGTATCTACTTCCTCCTGCTCCCAACTTCCTCTAGTTTGACACCATGATCAGATACAGTGGGGAGAACAAGTATTTGATATACTGCCGATTTTGCAGGGTTTCCTACTTACAAAGCATGTAGAGGTCTGTTATTTTTATCATAGGTACAGTTCAACTGTGAGAGACGGAATCTAAAACAAAAATCCAGAAAATCACATTGTATGATTTTTAAGTAATTAATTTGCATTTTATTGCATGACATAAGTATTTGATCACCTACCAACCAGTAAGAATTCCGGCTCTCACAGACCTGTTAGTTTTTCCTTTAATAAGCCCCCCTATTCTCCACTCATTACCTGTATTAACTGCACCTGTTTGAACTCGTTACCTGTATAAAAGACACCTGTCCACACACTCAATCAAACAGACTCCAACCACTCCACAATGGCCAAGACAAGAGAGCAGTGTAAGGACATCTGGGATAAAATTGTAGACCTGCACAAGGCTGGGATGGGCTACAGGACAATAGGCAAGCAGCTTGGTGAGAAGGCAACAACTGTTGGTGCAATTATCAGAAAATGGAAGAAGTTAAAGATGACGGTCAATCACCCTTGGTCTGGGGCTCCATGCAATCTCACCTCGTGGGGCATCAATGAGAGTTCAGCCCAGAACTACATGGCAGGATCTGGTCAATGACCTGACAGAGAGCTGGGACCACAGTCTCAAAGAAAACCATTAGTAACACACTATGCCGTCATGGATTAAAATCCTGCAGCGCACGCAAGGTCCTGTCCAGGCCCGTCTGAAGTTTGCCAATGACCATCTGGATGATCCAGAGGAGGAATGGGAGAAGGTCATCTGGTCTGATGAGACAAAAATAGAGCTTTTTGGTCTAAACTCCACCTGCCGTCTTTGGAGGAAGAAGAAGGATAAGTACAACCCCAAGAACACCAACCCAACCGTGAAGCATGGAGGTGGAAACATCATTCTTTGGGGATGCTTTTCTGCAAAGGGGACAGGACGACTGCACCGTATTGAGGGGAGGATGGATGGTGCCCAGTATGTATCTTGGCCAACAACCTCCTTCCCTCAGTAAGAGCATTGAAGATGGGTCGTGGCTGGGTCTTCCAGCATGACAACGACCCGAAACACACAGCCAGGAAAACTAAGGAGTGGCTCCGTAAGAAGCATCTCAAGGTCCTGGAGTGGCCTAGCCAGTCTCCAGACCTGAACCCAATAGAAAATATTTGGAGGGAGCTGAAAGTCCGTGTTGCCCAGCGACAGCCCCGAAACCTGAAGGATCTGGAGAGGGTCTGTATGGAGGAGTGGGCCAAAATCCCTGCTGCAGTGTGTGCAAACCTGGTCAAGAACTACAGGAAACGTATGATCTCTGTAATTGCAAACAAAGGTTTCTGTACCAAATATTAAGTTCTGCTTTTCTGATGTATCAAATACTTATGTCATGCAATAAAATGCAAATGAATGACTTAACAATCATACAATGTGATTTTCTGGATTTTTGTTTTAGATTCCGTCTCTCACGGTTGAAGTGTACCTATGATAAAAATTACAGACCTCTACATGCTTTGTAAGTAGGAAAACCTGCAAAATCGGCAGTGTATCAAATACTTGTTCTCCCCACTGTATACAACATTTACAGTAATGTTATCCAGGTGAAAACAAATGGATGTGGAGAAAGAGAACTATCAGCACACCGTTTCTGTTCTCCCACAGTTTCTTTTGCAACCTTTACACCAAAGGGTCCTGGTCAGGTATTTCGGGAGACTCGGCACCTTTTGAAATTTGTTGGATGGATGTGACAAAGAAGAGTGACACAAAGAGAGAGTGGATGGGGATTGGTAAAAACAGCGGATACGGAAGGAAAGTAAAGGGAAATTACCAACCTTTCCTGCCAGTGCTGTAGCACATTGCTGGAGGGTTGATGCTCTTAGGGACTTCCTGGTTGGTGGTTTCCTTGGTGACCACTGTACCTTTGAGCTTACATTTGGTAGCGTCCAGAGATTTCAGCTTCTTGGCATGTTTTGTTCCTTTGTAGTGGGCTACAGCTTGGCTCTGTGAGAAGACCAAATAGCAGGCTCAATTTAAACCAGGCCAAATTATGAGCAAAAACAAACTCAAATCAGTGACCCATGAAATATACAACACAGTGAGCAGGCATCACAAAGCATTGCCTTTTATAGTGCTGATTAAACACAAACTTTAAAGGGCTTCAGCATCAAAAGAACATCCATGACAATAACAAAGACCAGTTTAGTCCAATTATATTTACAATGTTATCCATGCACCTTTGCCTGTTATGTATTTTTTTTTCTTTATCTCACATCTCAGTATAGTATCAATGGCCATGTGATGGGTGAATCTGTGATAGTCTGATGTATTATTTATGTAGCTGTTTGAATTTAGAGTCCAGACACGATTTGTCCAAGATTTACCTTCACAACGGATTTACCCAGACTCGTGGACTGGATCACATGCAAAAACTTTCAGTCCTCCTTGTTTACCTCCACATACTTCCTGGCTGACTTTGCCCGTGGCAGGAAAGGAAGGTATTAGGAAAAATGGTATTGCCTTTTGTGCCAACCGCATCCCCAGTAAGGCATTGTTAGCGTCTGTAAAAACCATTGAGACAAAGAATTCTTACTTGCTGTTTGCAATTTTTAGGAGAAAATGAGCTTTCTCCATGCCAATTAGAGCAAATCAACAAAATGGAAATTTCCAGATAAAACTCCTTTTCTCTGCACTCAACCTAAATTGATTTAGTCTGTGGAGGTCATAGACAATTATTGGCATTGGAAAATGCATAAAATACTAATCCTCTGCTGCAAGGAACCAAAAAAAAGCCAAACATGGCACTAGCTAGTTTTCCATCCAATTGGCAACAGATTTTCATGCGAATATTCTAAAATCTGAATTAGGATATTTTCCCACCAAAGATCTGTGCATGATGACGTAGTACATATAAACATATTTTGTTATACTATTGCAGTAAAATATAAATTACATGGATTTCCATCGCATTTTCAACTCTAGTGATCGTTTTGTCAGAATAAATGTTGCGTTTTATAGCTAATCTTTGGTCTTGGCACGTGCGGTGCGGGTAGGCTACCTACACGATGAGAGCAAGATTATTTTTGTTTTTCAAACGGCAGCCAAGCATCGATTATCATGCCATCAGAATAAGACGCTAGATATTTATTGGAAAGGAGCATCAAGCTCATCAACTTGCACTTTTACCACCCTGTAATGTTCATCATCACTTATTTCATCTGTAGCCTAATATACAGCCTGCTGTAACGAGTCGTAGTGGAAAGAACACACAATATCATCGCGTGACTTAACATTGACTTCGATATGATGGTTATTCTATCAATATGTGCACATAATTGCATTTCCACCGCATTATATATTTTACAGAAACAAAAAATATCACACTTTGTCTAGCGTATTTTCTAAGTTTGACATTTGGAAAGTTTACCGATAAAATGTGCTGTTTCCATCAGGCCTGTCATGACATTTTTAATTCGACATGTTCTTTACACGCATAAAAAGGTCAGATGGAAATCTGGTTAATGTCTATGTTATCTTTACTCCAATATATTGCTTCCTTATATCATACTCCAGGTATCCAAGCCATCAGTAGATTTTATTGCCAGAAGACACAAGTGATATGGATGAGTGTTTAGTGTAATCAAGACCATAATTCATCTTTCATTAGAGTAATGATGTGGAAAAATTGCCCTAATGATACTTGCGGTTTGACACAGACCTGATTAAGGTGGGGAAGGAGGTAATTCGTTTTTGGATGGTGTATAAGTGAGAAAGACATCTTATGGAAAAAGACTGGCAAATAGCCATTTAGTCAGTCAATCAATGCACAGGAAATTAAAATCCATTCCCACGTGGTATTTAATGTTCTGTGCATTCTTTAAATCATGCTTAAAATATAGCAAATTTGACATTTTTTGGTTGGGTTATAGTCACTATGTTACTGTATATGGGTGGCTGTATGGAAATATCTTGCTGGCAGTGTAATTAGATCAATAAAACCATGTGTAAGGAAAAAGATTCCAATCTGGACAAAGAGGTCCAAACAAAGGCATAACAGAGTTATGTGCTTGTGAGAGAGGGAGAGGAAGAGGGAGAGGAAGAGGGAGAATGTTGTAGCAGGCCTCACTCTCCAATGACTTGCATTGGAATTATTTCTATATATATACAGTACCAGACATAAGTTTGGACACACCTACTCATTCAAAGGTTTTTCTTTGTGTTTACTCTTTTCTACATTGTAGAATAATAGTAAAGACATCAAAACTGGAACCAAAAATCTCAAATTTGGACTCATCAGACCAAAGGAACGGTCAAATGTCCATTACTTGTGTTTCTTGGCCCAAGCAAGTCTCTTCTTCTTATTGGTGTCCTTTAGTAGTGATTTCTTTGCAGCAATTTGACCATGAAGCACTGATGCGCACAGTTTCCTCTGAACAATTTTTAATTTTTTGTACCTTTATTTAACTTGGCAAGTCGGTTAAGAACAAACTCTTATTTTCAATGACAGCCTAGGAACAGTGGGTTAACTGCCTGTTCAGGGGCAGAATGGCAGATTTGTACCTTGTCAGCTTGGGAATTTGAACTTGCAACCTTTCGGTTACTAGTCCAACACTCTAACCACCAGGCTACCCTGCCGCCCCAGCTAGAGATGTGTCTGTTACTTAAACTCTGTGAACCATTTATTTGGGCTGCAATTTCTGAGGCTGATAACTATTGAACTTATCCTCTGCAGCAGAAGTAACTCTGGGTCTTCCTTTCCTGTGGCGGTCCTCATGAGAGCTAGTTTCATCATAGCGCTTGATGGTTTTTGCGACTGCACTTCAAGAAATGTTTAAAGTTCTTGATATTTTCAGGGTTGACTAACCTTCATGCCTTAAAGTAATGATGGACTGTGGTTTATTTTTGCTTATTTGAGCTGTTCTTGCCATGATATGGACTCGGCCTTTTACAAAATAGGGCTATCTTCTGTTATACCACCCCTACCTTGTCACAACAGCTCCAACACTAACCCAAGAAGCCAAACACCATGATGATGACTCAGGTTTAGAGCTGGAAATGCTTCATCTGCAATACTGCAATTCACTTTGGTAGATGGAGACACTCATAAGGATGCATTCATCGATCCAGGGCAGCAAGTTGAAGAAGAAGAAAAGCAGATACTTCAGGCCCTTTTTATAGACTGACATTGTCTGTCAACAGCCAAGCAAGAGGTGGAGAGAATCCGTGTGAAGTTCTCCACGGCGTGAGACTGGTTTGGTGGTAGTGAGTGTGTTTGTGGCTTGTGTTTTACTTGTCACCAATCAGAACATCAGTGGTTCTCTCCTCAGGTTGAAATGGGAGGAGACATCCTCCTCTAAAGAATGACTCTTGAGGTAAAAATGGTTTTACTGTTTGACCAAGACATTTGGGAGCTGTGTCAGTTTATTGAGGTGCTTTTGACTTAGTGCAGAGGAAAACTGGGTGTGAATATCCCAATAGCATGGTACAATGGAAAGACTCCTTTAATTAAATCATATTGTATGTATTGTAGTTGTTTTTCACCACTCAAAAGTCCAGGTATTCTGTTCTTCACTAAAGTAAGTTAAGCTACACGCCACCCATCCACCACCCGAACAACCTCCAAGTCCACCAGGTTTCTCCATCCAATTTAAAGTCCTATATAGTCAATCTGCAAAGATGATCAAGTATTTTTGATGTCCAAGTGACATCAAACTGAAATTTCTTCTCGCTATCTCGGCACCACGGAGAATTGATAGGTAAACATCATCTTTATCTGTTTGCTCAGGAGTTGTGATTGATGGCTGGGATGCATGATGATTATCCAGAGCTAGACCTCAATGTTGAAGAAATATTAACCGCCGCATTGAGAAATCACTCGCACATTGGGGCCCTGAATAGATAGCTAGCTTCCTTATTGGAGGAAGTATGACGATGCCATTTTGTAATGCTACTGAATTAACTACCCCTGGCTCAAAAATGTGTTTTCAATTGTAAGAAAATGTGATTTGATGGTAAGAACAAGGAAATTGAACAGTCAGATTCCATGCATTTTAGTAATGAGGGTTATATCAGAACGACTTTGTTTATTATTAAAAACAACTGCTGTCATGTATTGCAAGATAACAGTTGCTTACCCCAACTTTAGTCTTTACAAGAAAGTTGCCCTAGATTGCAAAGACGGCATGTTGTGCTGGATATATTATTCAGGACACATCCCCATATGAGACAAGCAACATCGTATGCTATTTCACAACTGACATCTAACATAAGGATGTCATGTGTCCCCTTTAATAACAAATGACATATACTTTTGAAGATCCATGAGCCCGTTATGTCTTATGTTTCAAGTAAGACTTTGTTGGAAGTATGACCTCATCAACATCTTCTGGGATCCTGTAAATATGGGTTGAACAAGTAGGAGTGGACCGTCGTGCTTTGTTATTCGGTCTAATACGACTCAACACAACACAGGTTCATCGAGGGCATTTGGACCCGAGTGATCTCCAGAAGCTCCCTCACCTGTGAGTTGAATCTCAGTTGGCACACGCTGCACGAGACGTGTCTTCTCTTCGTCAAGGGATGAACTCCAAACGTGTGATGCATAACAGCTTTCTGAACTGGGTCCATCTGGGGGGAGAGAGGAGAGTATAGAATCTAAGTGAGATGCAGTGTTAGAGCGGACCTCTAAATCAACCACGTTACATCCTTTGGTGTGGTGGGTAGAGAAAATGATTTTCTTTAGAGCAGGGTTCCTTAACTCAGGCAGGTGATTTGTTTTCTTTATATGGATTTTCTCTTTTCTTCTACTTCTGAACACTAAAGACTGTAAAAACACCAGCAAATCATCAGCTCCAAGTGATTTTAATTTTGGAAACCTGTTCCAAAGTATTCCCACGCACAGTAGAGATATATGTGATCGCATACAACGCCATGTTTAAAATGATTATGTGTTAGTCAAATATTAGATCTGTTTGGGCTTCTTCAGGCCAATTTGCTGTCTACAAATGATTTGTAATTATGTTCCCGCCCCCCTGACCATCTGCTCAAGAAAAGATTGGCCTGCGGCTGAATATAGTTGATGCTTTAAAGCTTCTTCGGGGGTTAGACGTTGAGACACCAGTCTCAATGTCAACAGTGAAAAGGCGACTCTGGGATTCTGGCCGTCTAGGCAGAGTTGAAGAGAAAAAGCCATATCTCAGACTGGCCAATAAAAAGAAAAGATTAAGATGGGCAAAAAAACACAGACACTGGCCGGAGGAACTCTGCCTAGAAGGCCAGCATCCCGGAGTCACCTCTTCACTGTTGACGTTGAGACTGGTGTTTTGCAGGTACTATTTGATGAAGCTGCCAGTTGAGGACTTGTGCGGCGTCTGTTTCTCAAACTAGACGCTCTAATGCACTTGTCCTCTTGCTCAGTTGTGCACCGGGGCCTCCCACTCCTCTTTCGATTCTGGTTAGGGCCAGTTTGCGCTGTTCAGTGAAGGGAGTAGTACACAGGATTGTACCAGATCTTTAGTTTCTTGGCAATTTCTCACATGGAATAGCCTTCATTTCTCAGAACAAGAATAGACTGACGAGTTTCAGAAGAAAGTTTCTGGCCATTCTGAGCCTGTAATTGAACCCACAAATGCTGATGCTCTAGATACTCTACTCGTCTAAAGAAGGCCAGTTTTATTGCTTCTTTAATCAGCACAACGGTTTTTAGCTGTGTTCAACATAATTGCAAAAGGGTTTTCTAATGATCAATTAGCCTTTTAAAATTATAAACTTGGATTAGCTAACACGACGTGCCATTGGAACACAAGAGTGATGGTTGCTGATAATGGGCCTCTGTGCGCCTATGTAGATATTCCATTCAAAATCAGCCGTTTCCAGCTACAATGGTCATTTACAACATTAACAATGTCTACACTGTATTTCTGACCAATTTGATGTTATTTAAATGAACAAAAAATGTGCTTTTCTTTCAAAAACAAGGACATTTCTAAGTGACCCCAAACTTTTGAACGATAGTGTACATAGACGGGTTAGCTGACAATGTCACAAAAACGATGCACGCGGGTCCACAGCAGACGTCTGTGTGTTGTTTTGATTCTGGACTGTCAGATAGCTAACAACAATGACAAGAAGCTGCAAAAATGGGCTTGCTAGCTAACCAACTACTGTAACGATGTATTTGAGTGTACAACGAGTAACAATAAGTGACAATATGTTTTCAATAAAGATACGGAGAGGAAATATAGTTTCGATGTCGTCAACAATCCTTTGATTTTATGCCAACCCTGCCTGTTGTGCTCCACAGTTACACACGCATCGGGTTTATTGCTAAGTATCCCACCTGTATATAGATCTAGATCTATAGGGCTATAACTATACTATTAAAAGGGAACTTTCTACAAGAACATAATTGGATTAACACATTGGATTAACGCACTCATAAAATGTTTGCACAAGTTTGTGAGTAGAGCAAAACTGTGGGTGAATTGAAGGAACAGGTGTGGTATGCAACATTCTTCCATTGTAAATCTCACCCAAGTTTCGGAGAGAAGATGACACATGAACCTGGCACAGGTCCCTGGCAGGGAAAGCTTAAGTACAGATACATTAGCTACAGCCTGCTGGGAAATAGGCTAATATGGAGGGCTGGAAACGTATCGAGTGTGAGAAACATCTGTGCCACGGAAAAAGGATGACCTTCGACTTAAAACACGCACTTGGCTTGAGTGTCAGAAATGCCATCACAATCAGTGTCAAATTAATATTAGGCTATGTAGACTTAGAATAATACACAATACACCAAGGTTACTAGGGAAGTACCTCACACAAGTAACCTTGGTGTGTTTCGGTGTATATTCAGTAAATGTTCACATAGCCTCATCACATAAAGTTCACAGAACTCTCTTCTCGATCTACTGTATAAAATCGGTTCATTACACAGTCCTCCACCACTCAGCTGCGGTCTAAGGCCCCGTACACACTCCGGTTGTACAACTGATGTACAACGTATTTGACACGATGGTGATACAACCTGATTTTTTTTTAACGGTTTCTCCACAGCGCTTGAGTAATTATTTTGGTTGTATCACAACCGTTTATCTCTGTTGTATCACAACCGTTTAAACAAATGTGTTGTAAATCAGCTCACACTTGAGTGTGAACAGGGCCTTAGCCAGCACAGCTGCATTCCTAGCAGCACATTATTCCCCCACCATACTCTCTCATCAGCCACCCACTGCGCCACATACTCCACAGAGAACCTCCTGCTGGGAGTCGGCTTCAATTGAGATATCTCCCCATCCACACACACATCTTTATGCTAAGTCGCATGCCTGCTATCAAAGCCCACGGACGTGTAGTTTTCCCTATTTTAGTCTCTCCGTCCGAGCGAGTGTCTCCTTTAATGGATACTATCTGACAGCCGACAGCAGCCTGTCTGTCATACAGTTCACCACGTCGGACGTGAGACCGGTTCACTCAGAGCAGAAGATAATGCAACAAAACTAGACAGTGATGAGACGCGGTGGCTGTGTGTGGGTGGGTGACTTTCACTTCCTAACCGTGATAAACTGGACAAACACAACACTGAGCACTATTTTTGTTAATTTACCAACATTATATTTTCTATATGCCCATACAAGGCCCACACATCACTGCATAAAACATGAGGTCAAATGAATCCATAGATCAGCCTTTTTGCAAAGTGTCACAATTATAATAAAAATTATAGTATTTTGTGTTCTTATAGATGTAGTAAAAGATTGTGGCCAGCAGCTCAAATGCTGCCCAGTTGCACACACACACACACAGAGAGAGAGAGAGAGAGAGAGAGAGAGAGAGAGAGAGAGAGAGAGAGAGAGAGAGAGAGAGAGAGAGAGAGAGAGAGAGAGAGAGAGAGAGAGAGAGAGAGAGAGAGAGAGAGAGAGAGAGAGAGAAAAAGAACGAGAGAGAGAAAGATGAGAGAGAGAGAGAGAGAGAGAAAGAACGAGAGAGAGAGAGAGAGAGAAAGAACGAGAGAGAGAGAGAGAGAGAGAGAGAGAGAGAGAGAGAGAGAGAGAGAGAGAGAGAGAGAGAGAGAGAGAGAGAGAGAGAGAGAGAGAGAGAGAGAGAGAGAGAGAGAGAGAGAATGAATGAATGACTGGTCAACAAACTGAGCTAGCTCCCACCGTGTGGTCTGACTGTTCCATTCACGGCCACCACGCACGCTTACCATTAACTAAAGTGGGATGAATGACCTGTCAAAATTAATCCTCCCTCCTATGCGTTTCCCAATTACCTCGCTGCCTAGGCCAGTCAGTTAGTTATCAGCAGACATGCCGCTATAGATTGTTGCCACACCAAAACATTTGCAAGTCAAATGCGGGGGACGGTCATAACTTATAATGAGAAACAACAAGCTTCCCAGGTGTTAATAAAAACACAGACCCTCACATGAGAGGAAGTTGAGAGGGGAAGAGAGGAAGCAATGATGTCTGAGGGGTGAAGAGCAGAGTGTCTGCTGTGAACTGAGTGCACTACTAGTGGAGGTATCCCCTGAAGATGCTGAAAGACTGAGATAGAGAAAGATCAATCCATTTCCCCCCGTCTTAGTACAACTGTTAAACTTTGAGTTCTTTTTCGTAATCATATACTGTGAGAAGTGAATATGTTTGGTGTGATATGGATTTGTTTGCAACAGGAGGAGAGAGTGGGAGAATGAGAGAGAAGAGAGAGAGACAAGAAGAATTTCCCCATAGTGTACTTGAGTGGGTCACTGGATAGGAAAATTCACAGTGACCGTGAATAGAATGAAACTCATAGAATCTTGATTCAATTTAATATTCTAATAGGATTATGAGTCCGTTACTGCAGATCAACTTGACCTTCTTCTAAGTGTTAACTTTCGCTCAAAAAGCCCCAGGGAACAGTCTGTTTTCTTTCTATTGTTGCACTTGTTTATCTCTCCTCCTTAAGGTTGAAGCATCCCAAACTGAAAGGGATTCACATGTGTTTCTTCCCCATGTATAGAGGAAAATAGGTCTAGTGAATCTCAGTGGAATTTGTGTATGTACTGTACTTGTGTGTGTGTGTGTTTATCATTACTATGCAAAGGGGCAGTAAGTACTATTGAGCTCTTCAATTGGGCTTCTTATTCAATATACCAGACTGAAGGCTGGAGTGGGGGTTCATTATGCACATTGCTCCTGTGGATATTGCTGCTTTTTAAGGGGTTTTAAGGGGTTTTGGATTCTATAAAAGGATTTAAGTTTTATGCTGTTGTTCCTCTTGATGCAGGCACTTACTGTCAGTAACGCTAAATAAGAGTGCTAAATGATTAAAATGTAAGTGGTTAGCGAGAGAGAGAGAGAGAGAGAGAGAGAGAGAGAGAGAGAGAGAGAGAGAGAGAGAGAGAGAGGGGGGGGGGGGTGGGGGTGGGGGGGAGAACCTGAATGGACTACTTTCGACGAACACAGAGCAAGCACAAGTACAATTCTATCTCTCCCTCTCTATTTCTCCTCTCTCCTTATAACCCATTCTTTCTCCCCCTCTCTTTCTGCTCTTTTTCTCCATTGCGCCTCTCGTTCCACTTATCTATCCCTCGGCTTTCTGCTTCTTGTCTCAAATTGTATTTTCTCCAGTATGAGTGGTACTTTAGAACTTTCCCATCGGTCTTCACCGCTGACCCCTCTCACACCATCACGATCTGTTAGGATGAAATATTGATCTAGGGTGTCTCCTCTGCTCCCCAGAGCCACCTGGCTGCCTCACACTGTCCGCGACCTGCTCAGATGAAAATGTAACACCTTAACCCCTTAGCCCCTGCCACGCCAACCCCTTGCCTCAGAACAAAGCACATCTGAGCTCCATCAAATTGTCCTTATCTGTAGTACTGTCAAGCGTGACATGATATAAAAGCCCTAACACCTAAAAAAGTTACTTTGAACGTTATGAAACAACTCTTAAATAGGGGTTGAATACATTTAACTGCACCCCCCCCCCACACACACACACACACACACATCTTATTTGAATTAATCCATCTACTACTAAAATATAATGTCTTCACAGCTCTTGAGCCAAACTCACCACAATAATAAGGTGTATACATTCGAATATACATCACAATTAATCTGTGTACTGGAGGTCAAGTTGATGTGGTTCGATAGTGTTTTGCTAAATTCTTCCGTAACCCGATTTCTAATCGATCAATCTATCAAACCTCTCTCTCTGGCAACACCCCACTGGGAGTTGTTCTCTCCTGACATGGTTCAATGAAATCTAAGATGAAACCATTTATCTTTGCATAATATTATACCATGAATATCAAACAAGAACGATATTCACAATAATGAAAGAAATACCTACATTGCATTTGAATTCCTCTTTTCCAAATCAATGCCCTGAAATGAGAAATGAATGGCTTACCTGCAAACACAGAGTATAATAATGGTGAACACTCTAATATCGATGAATTCAAGGGTTTTACACACATGCCTACACTGCTTGAAGCAGTGCCGGCCCTTGGCATACTGTAAGATACATAGGCGGTCGCCTAAGCAAGGGTTTTCCAAACTCGGTCCTGGGGCCGCCTCTGGGTGCACGCATTGGTTTTAGCCCTAGCACTACACATCTAATTCAAATAAATCAAAGCTTGATGGTGAGAGGGTTATTTGAATCATCTATGTAGTGCTAGGGCAGAAACCAAAACGTGCACCCGGACGGGGCCCCAGGACCGAGTTTGGGAAACCCTTGCTTAGGCAACTCTGGCCTAGGCCCCCGACCCCCTTACTGTTGAGAGTTAGAATAGTGGAAAACACCATTTCTAAGTTTAGTGGTGCATCAAGCAGTTTTCCTCTTCTTACCGACAGTCAAATCAAATCAAATGTTATTTGTCACATACACATGGTTAGCAGATGTTATTGCGAGTGTGGCAAAATGCTTGTGCTTCTAGTTCCAACAGTGCAGCAATATCTAACAAGTAAAATCGAACAATTCCGAAACAAAACCCTAATACACACACATCTAAGTAATGAATGTAATAAGAATGTATAAATATATGGATGAGCAATGTCAGAGCGGCATAGGTTAAGATGAAATAGATAGTATAGAATACAGTCTCTACATACAATATGTGTAATGCAAGATATATAAACATTGTTAAAGTGGCTAGTGTTCCATTTATTAAAGTGGCCAATGATTTCAAGTCTGTATATAGGCAGCAGCCTCGCTGTGCTAGTGATGGCTGTTTAACAGTCTGATGGCCTTGAGACAGAAGCTGTTTTCAGTCTCTCGCTTCCAGCTTCGATGTACCTAACCTGTTCTGACCTCGCCTTTTGGATGATGGAGGGGTGAACATGTAGTGGCTTGGGTGGTTGTTGTCCTTGGTTATCTTTTTGGCCTTCCTGTGACATTGGGTGCTGTAGGTGTCCTGGAGGGCAGGTAGTTTGCCCCCGATGATGCGCTGTGCAGACTGAACCACCCTTCGTCAGGAAGTCCAGGACCCAATTGCATAGGGCGGGGTTGAGACCCAGGGCCTCAAGCTTAATGATGAGCTTGGAGGGTACTATGGAGTTGAAATGCTGAGCTATAGTCAATGAACAGCATTCTTACATAGGTAGTGTGATGGCGATTGCATCGTCTGTGGACCTATTGGGGCGGTAAGCAAATTTAAGTGGGTCTAGGGTGACAGGTAAGGTGGAGGTGATATGATCCTTGACTAGTCTCTCAAAGCACTTCATGATGACAGAAGTGAGTGCTACGGGGCAATAGTCATTTCGTTCAGTTACCTTTGCATTAATGGGTACAGGAACAATGGTGGCCATCTTGAAGCATGTGGGGACAGCATACTGGGATAGGGATTGATTGAATATGTCCGTAAACACACCAGCCAGCTGGTCTGCGCATGCTCTGAGGACGTGGCTGGAGATGCCGTCTGGACCGGCAGCCTTGCGTGGGTTAACACGTTTAAATGTCTTACTCACGTTGGCCATAGAGAAGGAGAGCCCAAAGTCCTTGGTAGCTGGCCACGTCGTTGGCACTGTGTTATCCTCAAAGCGGGCAAAGAACGTGTTTAGCTTGTCTGGCAGCAAGACTTGGTTTTCCTTTTGTGGTCCGTGATTGTTTGTAAACCCTGCCACATGCGTCTCGTGTCTGAGCCGTTGAATTGTGACTCCACTTTGTCCCGATATTGACATTTTGCCTGTTTGATTGCCTTGTGGAGTGATCGTGTACTCTATTTAGTATTCTGCCATATTCCCTGTCACCTTGCCATGGTTAAATGCGGTGGTTCGTGCCTTCAGTTTTATGCAGATGCTGCCATCTATCCATGGTTTCTGGTTAGGGTAGGTTTTAATAGTGACAGTGGATATAACATCTCCTATACACTTCTTGATAAACTCAGTGACTGTTTCGTTAGCCCATGTTAGCTAATATTTTTTAGATTGGTAAGTTAGTCTACCCAGCTATCTAAACTTGTAGTAATCATGGCTGAATTACCAACCGGGCACGAAGGGCCTAGGGTGTCCAGAGGCACTGACTTCCAGGAGGCATGTCATGCCAAATAGTGTCCCCCTGCCAAAGAGTGCCCCTGCTATTGTAGTATTCTGTTTGTATGTAGTTTGCATTTCAATGGCATCCCTCAAAGAGATTTTATTTTATCTTTCCAACCAGGCAAAGCACTATGAAGGCACTACTGATCTCGACAAGAGGCGCAAGAGGTATCTAGCTATAATTAACCCTGATCAATCAAATGGATAGGTATAAGCAATTATGATAATTACAACTGCACTTAACTAGGTGCCTTTGCTAGACAAACACATCCAGACAGACAGACAGACATCTGGGCAAGTGAAATAACCTTTTGTTTATCAATCAGAATTCTATTATATCAGAAATTATTGTGATTTCAATGAACGTCATATCAGAGAGCACACAGCGTTTCAATTTGTGACTTTTTGTGACTAAAAGGTCAGCCTGCCAGAAGTTTGAGAGGGTGAAGACTGTGGCGCCAGAGTTGAAGCCTGTCATGACGCTAGCCCATTCAGTGAACTGGCTAGCAGTTTTACAACTTTACAACCAGGTCCAAATTCCATGCAGAGACTCTTGTCTTCATGACCATGCAATATGGGAAAGAGAGGGTCACAGTAGAACAAAGGAACTCTCCCGCCAAATTCTACTACATCCCAGAATTTGAGAATTTAACAATATTCTTATTTTGGAGAATGTGTAAACGATTGGTGGAGAAGCCAGCTACAACCCGGTCCGTTTTGTTTCATGTTTGTGACCTCATGAAAGAAAATACAGCCACATTACCCTAACTCTGTTTATACAGGTTCCTCAGTTACAAGGCTTGCATCTAATTCTTGTATAAAATGAATGAGTAAAGATGAAACTATTAGCGAAATGATGTAATGTGATGTTAACCTTTAAAATGAGAGAATTGGCCTTCCATATAAAGTTGAACTAATTCAGTAGCCACACACAAGTGAATAGACATTGGTTGGAAATGATGAACAAACACATTTCCCACTATTGAATAAAAGCCTCCTTGACGAAAAGTTCCCTCAGTTCCAAATAATGGGAGGACATGTTCTCCACGTTGAAAAGGGACAATTTCAACTATATAGGCCAGGAAACGAGAGAGCTTGCTCCACACGTGAAATGGTATGAACTCTGAACTATTGATCACTTAAAGAATAAGCACATACTAAACAAGCATATATTAGACTGCAGCTGAACATATGCACAAATCCAGTACGAGAACACTGACCGACGAGGAAGCATCTCCAGAGTGAGATGAACCTCTCAGGCCACGTGAACCTCTCACATGATGAAACTGAAGATTCCTCAAAGGACGAGGGTGACATTGAATGGGCAAACCAGTGCCTCACATCACCAGATCAACTATCGAAGCCAGCTTCACGTAAATACAATGCATTGCTTTTCCAAATGAGCGATCGTTAAGTGACATATGTATTTATGTGGGAATAGCTTCCCAGGTCTGATAGAGACCCATGGTCCTTAGTCTTCTTTCCAAAAACCCCTTCTCTTCTCTCTGAATCTATTGTGTTATAACCAAACTGTTTTTGTTTAGTCCAGTAGGGACGGTATTTACTGTATAATGTTATTATGTATTGTATATTCTGTAATTGTTTAATTAGTTCGTAAATAAATAATTGAGCCAATTTGTGTACGGATGACTCATAAGCAAAGGCTGGGGTTGTGCAGATAATCAAGAATTTTATGACGTTCAGATGAGACTGATATTTGGTCAAGAAAAATGAATGACTAATGGACTGCTATTGATATAAAAGATATTCAGATCTTTAGGAGTGGATTCGGGAGATAGCCACTCTATATAAACTAATGCTTCTGTGGTGCCCCAGGTTATTAATGGTTTAATTGTTGCATGGTTTAATTCAATCACATAATCAATTACACGTTAGGTAATCAATTTGAAAATAGCATGTCATCTCATTAAAGAAGTCAGAGACATGACAAGCCCATCAAAGTTGTTTCACCATGATCAGTAAGTGTAACAATACAATTTTTGCCTTGATAAGTTGTTTTGTAATGCTTGCTTGCTTGAATAATTATAGAGTGTGTGTGTGTGTGTGTGTGTGTGTGTGTGTGTGTGTGTGTGTGTGTGTGTGTGTGTGTGTGTGTGTGTGTGTGTGTGTGTGTGTGTGTGTGTGTGTGTGTGTGTGTGTGTGTGTGTGTGTGTGTGTGTGTGTGTGTGTGTGTGTATGTGTGTGTGTTAGTATTCTTACAAATATGAACATCTGCATACTGCATGACACAGATACGGGTATGACTAAAATAACCTCTCTAACACTTTAAATGTTAGGGGTGGACCTCATCGGACCCTTCACTAAATCCAGGAATGGCAACAGCTGTTGTCTGACAGCGACCGATCACTTCACCAAGTGGGTGGAAGCAATATTCATCAAGGTCAGTAACGGGAGAGAATGTGCTTTACTCCAAATTCCCTTCTGTAACCTGTTAAAAAGCGTGCTTGGAACCAAAAATAGATTTGAGTTTTGTATGATACCAATCAAGAACGAGACTGGCGAGGCCACCTCAAGGTGATGATGACATCTTCAACACCCACAGTTCTCCTGAGGCCATCTTGAGTGAAACAATGTTATTGGTTATATTCTGTTTTTTTTATTGACATTTTATGGTACATAAGACATATTTCAATATCTCACATTCGTCAATAGATATCCCTTTCCTACTCCCTTCTCCAGGTTTTGGATGAATGGACCAACCAGACCCTCAGGACTGCCATGGGGAAATCCCTTGACGGTACCAGGAATGGTGGGAGGACAACCTGAAGGTAATTCTCTTTGCACACAACAGCAGCGTCCAGGCCTCCACAGAGTACTCGCCGATCGCCTGATGTATGGACGGGAGCGGCAGCTGTTGACTGAGGTAAACAATGCAATAGTACTGTATATACTGTTATTGCATATAATGTAGTCTTTAAAATTTGTGATTGACTTAGTGTTATTTGTCTATTGCTATTTTTTTAGAATGTTCTTTCAGATCACTGAAAATAAAGGAAGACGAGACCTGGGAAACCTCATTGCTCTTTCGCTCCTCGCTGGGGTCACCATCTGTTAAGGTGAATATAAAAATCTCAGATAATAACTATTTGCATTTGCACACAAAATAACCTGACGCAGATTTTTTCTCTTTGTCTTCCTAGAGTTACCTTCGGTGGAAGCCAACAATCCAGTGGTTGGATGGTCGACCACTGAAAGCCCTGACGCCCTACACTTTGGTGAAGCCCATGAGACAAAGTATGTTAAGCTTTGGTTGACATTTGAGAAAGCTTACAAAAAATGTACCTCCTTAATTTACCTCTCCAAATGACTATAGAACTATCGATTATCGATACCCAGGAGGTATCTCACCCAACGGAGCCATTGAGTTCGTATCAGTCTGATTCTCTGTGCTCTGAGTCGGAGGGGGACCAGCTTGAGGGGGACCAGCTTGAGGGGGACCAGCTTGAGGGGGACCAGCTTGAGGGGGAACAGCTTGAGGGGGACCAGCTTGAGGGGGACCAGCTTGAGGTAGGTTATACCTTCAAAAACTGTTTAAAATTATATTTATTTCATTTATAACACTGCACTCATCCATCACATTAAATGTAACCTGTGTGTTTGCTTGTTTACGTCTGTCTCCTACCCTGTTCCCTTTACTCTGCTCCTGTTCTCCAGGACCTAGGGGTTCTGCCTAACACCCAAACGGGGATCCACCTGATGTCCTCCCTACTGTTGCTACTGTTGTTGTCATTATCTGTTAAGAAAGTTTTCTTGCTCCATCACACTGGGCACATAATACACTAGCACTGCAAACACAGAATAAAGAGAGCAGCAGTGCCTGGACTTTGAAGTCTCCCTCTTCAAGTCCCCCTCCCGAGACTGGCTGCCTGATGAGAACAGGTGACAGGTAGAACCTCCCATCCACACAGCACCCACCTCCTCTCTATTCCACACAGCACCCACCTCCTCTCTATTCCACACAGCACCAACCTCTTCTCTATTCCACACAGCACCCACCTCCTCTCTATTCCACACAGCACCCACCTCCTCTCTATTCCACACAGCACCAACATCTTCTCTATTCCACACAGCACCCACCTCCTCTCTATTCCACACAGCACCCACCTCTTCTGTATTCCACACAGCACCCACCTCCTCTCTATTCCACACAGCACCCACATCCTCTCTATTCCACACACCAGAATTCAGTATTTCAGTCTATGACTGCCACGTGGGTGTTCCAAAACATCTGGTGAAAATAAACGAATGACACAACTGTACCAAAAAAAATATCAGAGTTTATATATTTAAATCTTAAAATATTGCCAGGTTGGTTTTCACAGGTGTTTGTTGTTTTAAGGTATCCCTTGATGATATTTGTTAGTTCAACATTATTCATTGTTGTATCCTGGGACCTGCAATACGTACACATATATTCAACCACAAGGGTGTACTATTGAACTATGCGAGATAGATATATTTTTTTTATCATAATAGAGGAATACTGAAATAATATTAACGTAGCAATGTTTAAGACATGGATTTCAATTAGTTTCAAAACGGCACAAATTTCTTTCCACCCCATGGCAAAATATATGGAATTGCAGGAAATTATCTGTAAAACTGCACGTTTTCTCTCTCCGCCTCATGGCAAAATGTGTAGAATTGCAGGAAATGAACTTTAAAACTAAATCTAATTGTAAAACTACTTTTGCCCGCGAGGTGGAGGGGCCTCCCAACAGATTCTCGCCTATGGCCCCCAAAAGGTTAGGGCCGGCACTGGCTTGAAGTGATATGGTCATTTTTTTATGTGAATGCAATGAATTATATCTTTGGAAGTTTGTAATACTACTGAGCTCTAGATATTGTAGTTTGTGTACAAATAAGAGGATGTTTCAGAGTCTCAGGGGGATAACCGTGGAGGAAGACATAAATACATATCATAAACTTTTCACATAACAGCAGAAGGGAAGTATAAATGTTCACAGAATCCCAGCTCGAAGTAGGGTGTGGCAAAAGACCACAAAACATCTCCTACGATAGGCACGTTCAGCCCTCTAGCCGCTCTAGGCTAACAATCTAAACGATGATGTAGTCTTGAAAGATTGTCAGTCTCGTAAATGCACTGGGTCAATCTTGTCTCGGTGCGAAAATATTTCCCGGGGACCGTACATGGCACGTGTGCTTAACATTAGGGAACAATCAGTGTTGCAGGTGCAAACTGCTTGCGTGACTCCCCAGCTGTTTCAGGTTTAGCAGTGAAACATGGTACCGTGCAGACCTGAACCTCACGCACACATCCCCACAATGGACAGATGCCTCTACCTGGGGTGTGAGAAAGAGCAGTTGGGTAATACACAGAATGAACCGTTTAAGATTGATATATTGTCAACTTTTCTTATTCATCTTGGCCCACTTGAAGAGCAACTAATAATGCAACAGAATCACGTTTCCTTCTTATGAAAGACTTTGAACTCGAGGGTTCATTGGTTGAGCCACTGTAAATCAACCTGTGTGTCATAGACTATGGGGCTACATAGACCCTTGAATGCACTGTAACACATACAGTACAGTATGATTTCTTGTCAACTTTTTCACACAACATTTAACAACGTACATAATTGTCCTATCTAAATCAATTTTGTGAATATTCTACTTTGGAGAGGGCTCACTGCAAATCTTAAAGACGAGAGAAAGCACTACAAAAGTAGTACAAGAGTATTAACAATACTATGCCAGGCAAGCTGTGGCACAGAGCATCCCCATAAAGAATTGGCTTTTAGCTCCACAGTTTATCTCTGCATTCCTACTGAGAGAGCTCTGCTGGCTGCTACCCAGGGGAGTGAAATGTTATCATGGGAGAGACCGTCAAGAAAGCGCTCGCCACATAAAGCTACTGTTAGGGGCAGAGGTTAAAAAGCACCGGGTGCTAACTGATAGCAACCATTGCAATAACCATATAGTCTGTATTGCGCGTTTACATCAGGTGGCATTTGCAAGGGCGCACCACCAGGGTGGTCCTTATCTCCACTGTGTTCTCCTCTTTGGTGTTTCGGCTGCTATCCTTATGGGAATACAATTGACAGAATCCATTAGCTGTTAAGAGACTTGCGTAAATCAAATAAAAATCCTCAAATAGTCTCCGCCCTTTGTTCTTTTTTCAAATCACGCAGCGCTCCTCCGCTATCATTTATCATCCAAAGCAAAAACAGATAAAGCCGTATGCTTATACGCAAGTGCATTCGAAACCTACATTTCCATTACTGGTATTGATAGAATAATTGACTTTTAGAGGGGGGGGGGGGGGGATTGAAATGGGTTGTGATGCTTGAGGGACTCCGGGCTGAAACCCATGTGTCATTCTCAGTCCGGGACTACAAAGCAATTTTCCAGCCTGCAGATCGGTAAGAAGGAATCAATATCTCACATTCCTGATTACTCTACAGAGGAAATAGAGTTTGTATTGTTTCTTCAAGACAAATGTAGGCCCCTGGCAAGATAAATGGTATTTTCAGCGGTGAAGAAAGCCTTCCTTAACTGGAAACTACTTTTCCCCCATTCACTCCTTTCATTACAGCCCCAAACCAACACCTGCCTGTGCTGAGTGTTGAGCTCTTACTCTTTTTATTTGGTTTGTTTCTGTTCCTTCACTCTGGCCAGCTCAATATCACTACTGCAGTTGCTGTAATCTAAAGTTCTACACCTATTTCACAGTTGGTTTCACCTTAGCTGTGAACGGCCTTCCTGCTCTGTTGTTTCTTCGGCTACAAAAACTTTCTTTCTCACCCTGACAAATAAACCGAATGTTTTCTAGGAAATGTGAAGAGGAGATTCTACAAACCAATTCTTTCTAACATAAAATACTGCAGCACAATGCCCAGAATTGAATATGCAAAGGAAATTAGCGGGGTGTTGCACAGCTTCTATACAGCAAATGAGTCAAAAAACGTGTATTATGCCATATATTATATATACACGGTCATATTACACAAGGACACATTTCTATTCTATGAGAAGTAGCACAGCCCAGGAAGAAGGAATAGCAACCAAGGGGGAGTATAACAAAACATCGAGAAAAGATTCCTGCTATCCCTTCTGGGGAAACGTATCCTGTTTATGTGAGTCACACACTGTATTACAGAACAACATTGACTGAGAGCTGCAAGGAGACTAGGAATCTATCTCATCAGATGCAGGTGTGGTCATGGACGTATCTCCCCGCCTCTCGAAAGAAGGTGCGGAACGTGTCTGCTGAATATCACGCCAGAACTCTGACACTTTATTACACCGGAGTAGATTAACGGAAAACTGCAGTCGTCATCGTAGTCTATATGATTATTTCGCATTTTGCGAATCAGAGTGCATAAATGTTTATTGTGCTCTAGAGGCGCATAAGCAAAACTGACATTATATCTGATAAAACTGCTACCTTTCCAATAGCTGATGATGGTAAGTAGCTTTAGCTAAACCTTGTATAGTACATTTAATAACATTTAATATCTCTCTATCTACACTGGAAAACATTGCATGATTAATAATAATAATATATGCCATTTAGCAGACGCTTTTATCCAAAGCGACTTACAGTCATGTGTGCATACATTCTACGTATGGGTGGTCCCGGGAATCGAACCCACTACCACACATGTTATTGACCCACTTCATCAATCATTTGATTGAATCGATCCCTTCTTTCTGATGAAGGGCATTGACGGTCGTAACGTCACGATTTTAACTCAAATTAAATCAATAAAGCGTTGCGTTTTCAATTGTGAGTTAGAGTCGCGCCTCTTCCTTCAAAACATTGAATTGATCCCACTTACAACAATGCTGTGAAACGTCTTCACACACAACTAACCATGGATCATTTCAAATGGACACACACATAAAAAAGCGCTCCATCCCACATGCAAGAAACAGACATCACCACTTTGTTATGTCCCTGAAACCAAACCAATACAAAAGTTATGCAAGTGTAAGCAGCACAACCAAACATGGAACAATAACTTGTGCATAAACACTTTTATAGCGCTGTTGATCGTGCCAACGCTAGCTTTTACAATCACCCTACATTAATTCTGCCAGTGATTAAACGTCAAGGGCACAGAGAATGAAAAGAGTGAGAGAGAGAGAGAGAGAGTGTATGGGAGAGGTGATTACCCCATGTTAATCCAGTATCAGCTTTCTGTGATTTGGAGGCTTCCCAGTACGTTACTCATTACATGCTGAACGGTCTGTTTAATGCAGATTAGAGGGTGAGAAGAGGAATGGAGGCAAAACTTGAACTTTCTCACGAAATCCATTCCTGATACTATCTGGCTTTCAACTGGACTATCCAAGCCTTGTTCCGTGATGATGTCCCCACTTGTCTCCTGTGTTTTCCTGCAGCTGTGCTCCATATTTCTGGTTCTGTTTCAAGCAGACTTTAAATTGAGCTATCCCCCGTAATTCAAAGGCAAAAAGCTCAAGCCGTAGACTTTTATCTGTCACATATTTTCCACTAGTCATCATTTTGTGATGATTTTGCTCAATTCAAACCTGATGAGGCCACATGCAGTATTTGCCTATACTTTATATCTGCGTACAAAGAAAACAGTGCAAGAGACTACAGTCAACTTCTACAATAAGTGCACATTGGATATGTGTGAAGTCTGTTCACATGCAATGTATTTAACGAGTCCCAATATATTCTTTCAAATTACCCTGGTTGACTGCCTGCTCTGGTTTAGTGCACACATTTATGACTGTCCTATATCATTGTTTACATCAGCAGCTGAAATGATTAGAAATGTATGGTCAAATGTTTGAAAGACGCTCACACTTCAAAAGACAAATCACATGCCCTCTAACATGAATGTCATCATACTAAATCTAAACCATTGCAC
Source organism: Oncorhynchus gorbuscha (assembly GCF_021184085.1). Classification (NCBI taxonomy): domain Eukaryota; kingdom Metazoa; phylum Chordata; class Actinopteri; order Salmoniformes; family Salmonidae; genus Oncorhynchus; species Oncorhynchus gorbuscha. The sequence goes on along the minus strand of NC_060187.1, from coordinate 62,591,574 downwards.
CAACGATATCAGATACCATACTTTATGACCTTAGCCAGACCTAACCTGGATCGTAACGCCCAATGACCTGAGCTGATCCTTATCACATGACCCTGGGCTTACCATGCCGAAGCCGGGGAAGAGGCTGACTGCTGAGGCCGTATCCAGGGGAAACGGGAGCTGGAACTGCTTCATGCCCAGAGACTGCTGGATGGTGGGTAGAGCAGGACGTATCAGCGTCGGCAGGAGGCCATTTTGACATGCATTACCTGTAGAGGAGAAGAACGAGAATGGGCAGTGTTCAAGGGTCTGTGCTGTGGTGGTTCTCAGTTAAACAAGAGTATGATATTATGAGCAAAATTAACAATGTCTCATAGACAAAACCACCAAAAAAGTAAGATTCAAATGAGATGAAATATGAGAGCACTTGTATCTGGGAGGCTCCCGAGTGGCACAGCGGTCTTTTTTTTAAAATGTATTTTTATTTCACCTTTATTTAACCAGGTAGGCTAGTTGAGAACAAGTTCTCATTTGCAACTGCGACCTGGCCAAGATAAAGCATAGCAGTGTGAACAGACAACACAGAGTTACACATGGAGTAAACAATTAACAAGTCAATAACACAGTAGAAAAAAAGGGGATTCTATATACAATGTGTGCAATAATTACAATTTTGCAGATTAACACTGGAGTGATAAATGATCAGATGGTCATGTACAGGCACTGCATCTCAGTGCAAGAGGCATCACTACAGTCCCTGGTTTGAATCCAGGCTGTATCACATCTGGCCGTGATTGGGAAGCCCATAGGGTGGTGCACAATTGGCCCGGGGTAGGCCGTCATTGTAAATAAGAATTTGTTCTTAACTGCCTTGCCTAGTTAAATAAAATATTTTAAAAATCTGATATTGGTCTGCCTTCTCTAATTATGATGACCTCTCTTCTAAAGAAAACAAGCCCTCTGGACTGAGTCTGAACAAGTTATAGATAAACCGAGACAATTCAGACATAGCCTACAGAGACAAATACAGTATGATGTTAATTGGATCATGGGAATGCCATGTCAGCCTTATCCAGTTGCATTTGACTCTTTAACAATCCTTCTCGTCAGCACTGTTTAAAGCTGCAATCAATATATGGAACTTTTTGGGTGACCTGACCAAATTCACATCGAAATAAATGTAAGTTATAAATCGGTCATTCTTATTGAAACCAAGTCTAAGAAGAGGCAGATATGTTCTATGTGCACTATTTCTATGCGTCTTCTACTTTCGGTTTTGTACACCAGCTTCAAACAGCTGAAAATACAGTATTTTTGGTTATGGAAAATATATTTCACAGCTGTTTAGATGGTACAATGATTCTCTACACTATGGTTGCTTGTTTTGTCAGGGAAACTGAAATTAGGCGAACTATTTGAATTTTAGCAACCCGGAAAGGGTGAAGCGATTTCTGCATAGTGCATCTTTAAGAGAGAAATGTCTTAATGCTGAAACCATCCTCTTAGTCACAAATATGAAATGAGTGCACCAGACCAGACAGATCAATAACGAAGAAGATTCAATAACAAAACGGCAAACCGGCCTGGAAAAACCAAAGTAAATATGTTCATTGTCATCTACATGAGAGAAGCCAGAGCGGGCTTTATAAGCCATGAATTACAACCAGCAGAGCCTTTCTTCAACACCGGGGGATTAGAAAGCAGCTTTCCAAAACATTAGGAACTAAAGAAAGCCATTCCATACCCATTAATTAGAACCAGGGATGACTTTTACCACAGCACATTTAACAACATGACGAACTCAGAGCCAGCATGACTAAAAGCGCAGATACCATATCAAAACACCGGCTTGAGACAAATAAAATGTTTGTTTGCCACGTCAAGTCCCCAGGCGATGGTAAGGCTGAATAAAAAGAAACAGTTGTAAAAAAGAAAGAGGGAGAGAGAGAGAGGGAGGGAAACCACAAGTCTTTTTTTCCCCCCTCTGCTCGGAGGAGCACTGCCATCTGTTGGAAAGCAGCAAATGCCGATGGTCATGTGGAGACACGTCCCAGTTCTCCTCTAACAAAGCATGTCCTTCTGCAGCCATCATCCCTGCAGGATCCTCCGCTGACATGTTGCCTGACGTCACCCTGGAAACACGTTGCCGACAAGCCAGATTGCCGACCAGAAATGCAACGTGCAGTCAAAACAGCCTATTCAAACAACCAGAACTGTACTCTGGTTGAGGGGTGAGGAGTGAGCTACAGTATCCATTGTGGTGTTTCAAATATAAACGTGTCCATAGAAAAAAAAGGAAAGAATGGATCTGGTTGTGATGGAATTGTTATACAGTAAATTACAAGAGGCACATAGGAGTCCAGCATCTCAGCTCTACTGAATGACAAAAAACAAACAAATTACATCGGTCAATATTTTAGCCAATCGTTTAGTCTCCCCTAACAGAGTGCAGTAACTCAAAAAACAATATCCCCATTTCAGGATGGCGTACTGAGAAGACACTTTAACCTCATGCGTTCATTTTCACTTCCTCCGTTCCGAAGGGTAACAAAGCAACACTGATCTCCCAACATGCACAAACACACAAGGAGACATTCCATCTTTTAACATTGCCTCATGTAAGGCTAGTGTTTCAACTCCCTGACCTGAACGTTATATTGGAGCATGGCTCATTGTAGTATTAAGAGTGGAGCTTGTAGACTTGAGTAAGTCCTGTCTCTAGGTATGAGACTCTCTAGCTGTGTATAATACACTCTTAGAAAAAACGGGTTCTTCAGCTATCCCCATAGGAGAACCCTTTTGGGTTCCAGGTAGAAAGAACCCTCTCTGAAAACTGTCCTATATTGAACCCCAAAATAGGTTCTACCTGGCACCAAAGGGTTCTCCTATGGGGAGTGTACAAGTGTGCTTTCATGTGGTGTGTTTTGAAACACGTGTAAAATAGATATGTGTGCTGCTCGTAAATACATGTAAAAGTGTCCTCGTAAGTTTGTTTAATGTGTATCTGTCAACGTCTTGTGCGTCACACGTCTTTTCATGCATGTCTGTGCGTGTGGGCGCCTTGCATATCGGCCCTCTTAAAAATGTCTTTATCTGGGACTAAAACCCTGCGGCAGTGTGTCGAGCGAGAGTAAAGATGTCTGAAGGACACAGACTAACGTGAATAATGAATCGTCTTCCACTGCTCTCTCCCACCTCCGCCTCTCCTGGTCTTGATCCCGACTGCTCTCCGATAAGATCTGTCCAAAGGGCCGGAGATCCCACATAGCCGGAAAACTGCTGTCATGGAATATAGAATCTATGATGCAAAGGTCTACTATTTCACAGAGCAAATATAAATCCAATTATTGGGAAATATGAGGTCAAGTGCGTGTCAAAAACATTCATATCCTGATGATGTCTATTCAGATGTGTTTCACAGCATTGTGTTCTTAGGGGCTGTCTGATTGTATTCCATGACCATAATTACACTCAGGATCAATCACTGTAATTAAGATGCAGAGGTTACAGTGGTTTCACCCCATTTACAAAAACAACAAACATGCAGAAACATTCAAATCTCTTATTAATCCATAACATTTGAAGATTGGTCAATTAGAAACAGATTTACACCAATGTACCCCTAGGCTACATGTTTGTATCCATTTCACTAAGCTCTCCGCTGCATTGCTAACGGTTAGCATTCAGCTCCGGGCTCCGACTGGAATAGCCTGGCTAACACTAGAACCCCACCCTCCCGACGTAACCCGCTCGGTTGTCATGACGTTTGCGGTGTAACCTCTAATAAACACAGCTGTCTCGGAGTTTGATCCAACAATCACTTCCACTGTGCTCTGTAATCTGAGGTTAACCAAAGAGATGTTTACGTGCTCTTAAACTCCAACCGCCAGGCCAGATACACCAGATACGTGCTCTGGGCCTCCAACTCAACACTAATCCCTTTTATGATTACAGCTCACACTAGGAGACATTACTCCTGCTGAGGTACTGTCTTTTCATTGGTCTTCTTCATCCATTTAGTTCATGAAGAGGGTTATTTGCATAGGGGGCACATGGGGAATTCTCGCCCTTGATCTGTGTTTCTTTTTTTTCCCATCAGAAATTCTAAGGGATCAAATTCGTAGGGATTTGTAGAAGTATTATGTGACAGGAGAATGTATATCATTCATATATCATGCATATTCAAAAACTTTTCAACCAAAAACATCTTTGAGGAAAACCACAAACTTGGATTTTTATTCTAAAATGATTCTATCACTGACACAACGGCTAAATTAGCTGTGTTTATAGGCTAACGTTATGCAAACTATATTAATATATTCATCCACAAATGCTTAAGCTTAAGCAACGCACGTTCTCCACAGCCAAAACCTAACAAGCTTCCTTCCTCCCTTTTCCTCCATTATTGCAATGACGACATTAGGCATTAGTACAAGAACAAAATAATTCCAGACATAATATACTTTGGATTATTTGATTCACAATGCACTTCTTTTTCATTTGACAAAAGTGATAAAACTCCATTTCACCACCCTATCGTCACTAGGGCTACTTCTGTCTCCAGGTGGGCCTGTGTGTTGACTAAAGCTGATGAGTCACGAGGCTGAGCTGGTACCAGGGACTCCACAGACCAAGGACACCAGAACAGTCACGTCCCCACTACATCAACACTCCTTGCCCTTCAATGCCCTTCAATGTACACAGAGGGCTCATATCAACAGTATGCATATCAGGACAGGAGAGATTGACTGCATCAATTCGTGTTTCTGTGAGAAATATTATTGCGTAGAAAATTCCAAATGGTCTGTAGAATCAACTTACGTATAGCTCTGAGAGACATACTTACCCCAGCAGACATGCCACCAGGGGTCTCTTTACAGTCCCCAAATCCAGAATGAATTCAAGGAAACACAGTATTATATATAGCCATGATCATATAGAGCCAAAAACTCCCTTCTATCAAATTATTTAAGCAAAGAAATAAAACAACACGCACAGCACTTAGGCTTTGAGGCATATGTATATGTACGGATGTGTGTGTAACTGTCAGTAATGTGTGTAACTGTCAGTAATGTGCGTAACTGTCAGTAATGTGTGTAACTGTCAGTAATGTGTGTAACTGTCAGTAATGTGTGTAACTGTCAGTAATGTGTGTAACTGTCAGTAATGTGTGTAACTGTCAGTAATGTGTGTAACTGTCAGTAATGTGTGTAACTGTCAGTAATGTGCGTAACTGTCAGTAATGTGTGTAACTGTCAGTAATGTGTGTAACTGTCAGTAATGTGTGTAACTGTCAGTAATGTGCGTAACTGTCAGTAATGTGCGTAACTGTCAGTAATGTGCGTAACTGTCAGTAATGTGCGTAACTGTCAGTAATGTGCGTAACTGTCAGTAATGTGTGTACTATTCTTCTTATTCTCTGTGTGTCGTTCAGTGTTTGAGCTGTTCTTTTCTACTGATATTCTGTATTGCGTCATGTTTTGTGTTTTGTGTGGACCCCAGCAAGAGTAGCTGCTGCTTCAGCGACAGCTAATGGGGATCCGAATAAGATACAACAAAAAATACTCCTGTGGATGAACACCTGCCAGACAACCAGCAGTCACACGTCTCTGAGAGCTAATACATCACACCTGACACACATCCTACATCATAACCTCTTTCCTAAAGGACACATTAGCAGTCTGCTCACAATGTCACCTGGCTCCAAAACAAAAACTCTCTGCAACACTTTACTTAAAGCCCGCAGGTGTAATGCATTGTAATGCAGTTTACAATGCATTATAAGTCTTGCCATCAGCACGATGTATAATGAACCCTTTATGATGTCAGCATCTCACTCCATAAGGTTGCTGTGTAATTTGAGATCATTTTAATCCCACAAAAAAAGACTGTGCCCTTTTATGAAGCCTTGCTCCGGCAAGAATCAATGCAATTATTCTTCTAACGTGAGAATGTAAGCCAGCGATGTGAAGAGCACTTGAAAGGAAAGCACTCCTGCTTTAAGTCTGCCTAAGCCTCTCATCAAACACAAATCTAATGGAACAAGTCTAATTCTTTCATTTCTCAAACTATTCTAGACAGCATATCAAGTGGCTCTCAAAGCCGACAGTGAGCTAGCTTTGTCCTTCTTTGAATTCCTTCGCTATAAACACATCAGCGAGACTCTATAAAACATGTGAGATGAAATGCAAACCTTGGACTTTCAACCCCACACATGGATCTAGTCTGGCAGGATGGATAATGGCTAGGGGGAGTAGACACGGTGCCTAGGGCTTATCCAACCGTGTCAAATCTAGTAAGTGTGGAACTTCACACTTTCCTACCTTTTACGTTAACCAAATCATCCGCTCCATCTCTGAAGATGATGTATGTACTGCTAATGCCACACAAACACATGCACAGGGCACAAACTCACCGAAAAACATGCTGCTCTCCATGACTCCTTAGACATAGGGGTCTGTGTGTCCTCTCGGATGCCCTGCCAGGTTGTGTGTGTGTGTGTCCATGGGCAGCAGCCTGGGCATGTCTCACACACTCTTTATGTGTGTTTGTGTTAGTGTGTGTGTGTGCAGCTCTGTAGTCCGTCTCTCTGTCTGTGTGTCGTGTCTGCAGCCGTTACCGTGCAAAGCCGGCACCCTCCTCTCACAGTGGTCTGTGTCCCCCTCCTTCGTCTCTCTCGCTCTCTCTTTCTCTACACACACTGCTCTCTCTCGTCTTGCTGGTTCTGCCGGTCTCTCCTCCCCTCTTTTCTCCTCCCGTCCTCCTGTACAATCTCCTTTCTACTCTACTTGAGCGCTGGCCCCTCTGCATGCTTCTCTCCTCTCCAAGGTGTCTATCTACATTTTCCAGCTACAGCTCTCTCTCTCTCTCTCTCTCTCTCACACTTTCTATATCTTTCTTTCTTTTCCTTTCTTTTCCTTCTTTAACTATCTATCTTCCTCTGTTCTCTGTTCTCTCTTCCTCTGTCTGTTTTTTCTCTCTCTCTCTCTCTCTCTCTCTCTCTCTCTCTCTCTCTCTCTCTCTCTCTCTCTCTCTCTCTCTCTCTCTCTCTCTCTCTCTCTCTCTCTCTCTCTCTCTCTCTCTCTCTCTCTCTCTCTCTCTCTCTCTCTCTCTCTCTCTCTCTCTCTCTCTCTCTCTCTCTCTCTCTCTCTCTCTCTCTCTCTCTGTAATCTGACTCCCGGAGCTGGGCTGATATCAGTGCTGGTGGTGTGAGCTCCACTGCTCTTCTCTGTCTCTTTCTGGTGGCTCCTCAGGTACAACACAACACAGAACAGCACCATGCACAAGGGACAGCCACCGGCCACACAGAGACGGCTGGTCGCTGTTACCCACAAATACCAACTAGGTTTTGTGATGCACAACAAGGGTTCGCCTGTGCATATGTGTGTGTGTCAGCATCCTTCCCACTTAACCTCCACCGCCCTTGGCTTTGTTTTCACACAATCACTTTGATTGGTTCACTGTAATGCCTCTGAAGGTCAGACAGCAGCATTGACCGCTCCAAAGTCTGGCCACCGCTATCGACTACAAATGAGACAGTCCTGATCAGAGTGATGTCTGTCCACACACACCGCGAGATAGCCAGCCCAGCCATTAGTGACATCATAACTGTCTCCTCAAGACCCCAAAAAGAAATCAATGTTCTCAAGTGTTGCGATTTCTCTCCTCGTATACCCCCAGGCTCCGCTATGGCGGCCATCTCGCGTCGCACAGATGTTTTCAATTAATCCTGTATTCCCATTCTGTCTCGCCCAACCCCCGAGCCCACTTCCAGTAAATATGTTTATTCCATATCTGAAACGGCAGCCTCTCCTTCTCTCCCTCCTCTCTTGGTCATTCTCTCTCTCTCTCTCTTTCACTGGCAGTGGCTGTGGTGGCTGGTTGAATGTATTTTTTAACCTCGACTCGCAGGTGTCAGTGATGGTGCATTATTTGTCACCATGAATAGCAGTTAGAGCAGCGACGCAGCCCGAGGAGCACCAGTGCACCACGTGCAAGTGCAGCCCGGGTTACTTCATTAATCTGGCTGTCACTTCCATGACGCTTTCCATTAGTTATGGGGCTATCTGATCAACAGGCAGACTCTCCGGCTTTTCAAAGCCTTTAAATTGCTACCTGGGAGAGGGAGGCTGAGGAGGGGAAAGAGCCAGGAGAGAGAGAGAGAGACCCACATGAACAAATACTACATTTTCCTCTAGAATACTACAGTACCTACTCTAGAATATTACAGTACTTACAATAGAATTCCATATTAAAATGTAGTAAGTGTACTGTAGAATACTATACTACCACACTGTAATATCCCTCGATCATGTGTAGTACTTGTTGTTTTAGTATACGGTAGAAAACTACAGTAAATACTACAGTATTATCCACAAAAAACACTGTAGTAAATACTACAGTAATATCTGCAAAAACACTACACTTTAACCATAGTAAATACTAAATTATTTAACTTGCATATACCTTGCCCATTGCTTTCCCCCATATGACACCAATAAGTGAGAAACCTACATGCCAAGTATACAACCTTATTATTATTACTTTATAATTTTTAAAAATTTTACCCCTTTTTCTCCCCAATTTCGTTGTCTCATCGCTACAACTCCCGTATAGGCTCGGGAGAGACGAAGGTTGAAAGTCATGCGTCCTGCGATACACAACCCAACCAGCCATACTGCTTCTTAACACAGCACACATCCAACCCGGAAGCCAGCCACACCAATGTGTCGGAGGGTACACCGTGCACCTGGCAACCTTGGTTAGCGCGCACTGCGCCCGGCCCGCCACAGGAGTCGCTGGTGCGCGATGAGACAAGGACATCCCTACCGACCAAGCCCTCCCTAACCCGGACGATGCTAGGCCAATTGTGCATCGCCCCACGGACCTCCCGGTCGCGGCCGGTTAAGACAGAGCGCGAACCCAGGGACTCTGATGGCACAGCTGGCGCTGCAGTACAGCGCCCTTAACCACTGCGCCACCCGGGAGGCTATACAACATTATTTTTGTTCCCTACAGGTTATAGAAATAGCAGAAGCTCTGAACAAACCATTCAGACCCCAGTCCTACCTACCTACAGGTTATGGAAAATAAGCTATTTTAGTATTTCTCAAGTAGGTTTCCCGAAGGAGAAAGCCTCCACTTCTATGTCAAAGATAATAAAACAAAAACACTATAGTAAATACTACAGTAATGTCCGCAAAAACATTACAGTAAATACTATTGTAAAGTACAGTCCGCAAAAACACTACAGTACATTTTTTGTTTTATTTGTAATTTAGCAGAAACTCTTATCCAGAGTGACTTGGGATAAGTGCCTTGCTCAAGGGCACAGACAGATTTTTCACCTAGTCGACTCAGTGATTCGAACCAGTGACTTTTCGGTTAATGGCCCGACACTCTTAACCACTCCCAATCAATCAAATTCAATCAAATGTATTTATAAAGCCTTTCTTACATCAGCTGATGTCACAAAGTGCTGTACAGAAACCCAGTCTAAAACCCAAAACAGCAAGCAATGCAGGTGTAGAAGCATGGAACTTAGGAAGAAACCTCAGGAGTCAATGTCAGTTGGCTTTTCATAGCCGATCATTCAGAGTATCTCTACCGCTCCTGTTGTCTCTAGCGAGTTGAAAACAGCAGGTCTGGGACAGGTAGCATATCTGGTGAATAGGTCAGGGTACCATAGACGCAGGCAGAACAGTTGAAACTGGAGCAGCAGCACGGCCAGGTGGACTGGGGACAGCAAGGAGCCATCAGGCCAGGTAGTCCTGAGGCATGGTCCTAGAGCTTAGGTCCTCGGAGGAGAGAGAGAGAGAGAGAGAGAGAGAGAGAGAGAGAGAGAGAGAGAGAGAAAAAAAGAAAAGAAAGAAAGAAAGAGAGAAAAAGAGAGAGAGAAATAGAGAGACCATACTGAAATTCACACAGGACACTGGATAAGACAGGAGAAATATTCCAGATATAACAGATTGACCCTAGCCCTCCGACACATAAACTATTGCAGAATAAATACTGGAGGCTGAGACAGGAGGGGTCGGGAGACACAGTGGCCCCATCTGACGATACCCCCGGACAGGGCCAAACAGGCAGGATGTAACCCACCCACTTTGCCAAAGCACAGCCCTCACACCACCAGAGGGATATCTTCAACCACCAACCTACCATCTTGAGACAAGAACGAGTATATCTCACAAATAGCTCCCCCACAGCACACGAGGGGGGGGGGCGACCTGGACAGGAAGCTCAAGTCAGTAACTCAACCCTGCTAGGGATGGCATGGAAGAGCACCAGTAATCCAGTGACTCAGCCCTTGTAATAGGGTTTGGGGCAGAGAATCCCAGTGGAGGGAGGGGAACCGGCCAGGCAGAGACAGCAAGGGCGGTTCGTTGATCCAGTACCTTTCCATTCCCCTTCACACTCCTGGGCCAGACAACACTCAATCATAGGTCCTACTGAAGAGATGAGTCTTCAATAAAGACAAAGATTGAGACCGAATCTGCGTCTCTCACATGGATAGGCAGACCATTCCATAAAAATTGAGCTCTGTAGGAGAAAGCCCTGCCTCCAGCTGTTTGCTTAGAAATTCTAGGGACAGTAAGGAGGCCTGCATCTTGTGACTGTAGCGTATGTGTAGGTATGTACGGCAGGACATAAAAACCTTGAAATGAGCCCTAGGCTTAACAGGAAGCCAGTGTAGAGAGACTAGCACTGGAGTAATATGATCAAATATTTTGGTTCTAGTCAAGATTCTAGCAGCCATGTTTAGCACTAACTGAAATTATTTATTGCTTTATCCGGGTAGCCGGAAAGTAGAGCATTGCAGTAGTCTAACCTAGAAGTGACAAAAGCATGGATTCATTTTCTGCATCATTTTTGGACAGAAAGTTCCTGATTTTTTAAATGTTACGTAGATGAAAAAATGCTGTCCTTGAAACAGTCTTGATATGTTCATCAAAATAGAGATCAGGGTCCATTCTACCGCTGAGGTCCTTCACAGTTTTATTTGAGAGGACTGTACAACCATCAAGATTAATTGTCAGATTCAACAGAAGATATCTTTGTTTCTTGTGACCTAGAACTAGCATCTCTGTATTGTCAGTTTAAAAGTAGAACATTTGCCGCCATCCACTTCCTTGTGTCTGAAACACAGGCTTCCAGGGAAAGCAATTTAGGGGCTTCACCATGTTTCATCGAAATGTACAGCTGTGTGTCATCCGCATAGCAGTGAAAGTTAACATTATGTTTCCGAATGACATCACCAAGAGGTAAAATATATAGTGAAAACAATAGCGGTCCTAAAACGGAGCATTGAGGAACACCGAAATGTACAGTTGATTTGTCAGAGGACAAATCATCCACAGAGACAAACTGATATCTTTCCGACAGATAAGATCTAAACCAGGCCAGAACTTGTCCGTGTAGACTAATTTGGGTTTCCAATCTCTCCAAAAGAATGTGGTGATCGATGGTACTAAGGTCTAGGACACTGGTCTAGGAGCACGAGGACAGATGTAATGGAATTTACCACTTTCACAAGTGCAGTCTCAGTGCTATGATGGGGTCTAAAACCAGACTGAAGCATTTCGTATACATTGTTTGTCTTCAGGAAGGCAGTGAGTTGCTGTGCAACAGCTTTTTCTAAAATGTTTGAGAGGAATGGGAGATTCGATATAGGCCGATAGTTTTTTAGATTTTCTGGGTCAAGGTTGGACTTTTTCAAGAGAGGCTTTATTACTGCCACTTTTAGTGAGTTTGGTACACATCCGGTGGATAGAGAGCCGTTTATTATGTTCGACATAGGAGGGCCAAGCACAGGAAGCAGCTCTTTCAGTAGTTTGGACCCTATTCCAACTTGAAGGAGCTTGTAGGTTTAGAGGCCATGATTATTTTCCTCAAAGTGTCAAGAGATATAGTATTAAGAAACTTGAGTGTCTCCCTTGATCCTAGGTCCTGGCAGAGTTGTGCAGACTCAGGACAACTGAGCTTTGGAGGAACACGCAGATTTAAAGATGAGTCCGTAATTTTATTTCTAATGATTAAGCCAACTCACATATAGATGTGTGCGAGGGGGGGGGGGGTTGAGTTGCATAAAGGCTATGGTTTCACGAAACAGTGGCCAGACGCCTTTCAAACGCCTGGTGATCAGTGCACATAAACATTTTGACAGTGGTGAAAAAAGTACCCAATTGTCATACTTGAGTTAAAGTAAAGATACATTCATAGAAAATGACTCAAATGAAAGTAGAAGTCCCCCAGTAAAAGTCTAAAGTTATTTTGTTTTATATATATTTAATTTAGTATCAAAAGCAAATGTAATTGTTAAAATATACTTAAGAACACAAAGTAAAGGTATACATTTCACATTTCTTGTTTAGTTTTTTATTTATGGATAGCCAGGGGCACACTCCAACACAGACATCATCTACAAACGAAGCATTTGTGTTTAGTGATTTCGCTAGATCAGAGGCAGTAGGGATGAACTGGAATGTTCTCTTGATAAGTGCGTGAATTGGACCATCTGTACTTTTGGGTGTCAGAGAAAATGATTTTCATTAAGAATGTCAAGTAAAAGTTGTCAAAAATATAAATAGTCAAGTAAAGTACAGATACCCCCCAAAAATACTTAAGTAGTACTGTAAAGTATTTTTACTTAAGTACTTTACACTACAAGTGAATAAACCCATCAGAGAGAAATGCCCTTTCAGGCATGTCATTCTGGTTCTGTCCTTTATTAGGCCATACTGTTTGGTACTCAAGCCCTCGTCTCAGCATTAGTCAAACCCCCCCCAAAAATGTATGCTAGGCATCGTGTGAATATTAATAGATGCTGTCTATACTGACAAACTTGGTGTAATGTAAGATTTTGTAACATGCTGTTGGAACTGTGTTGTGGGTACAGAGTAGAACTGTCATGACAACCGCAGAATAAGTAGAAACAGTACTAGGTCAAACTCTTTCTCAAGAACATGAGTCATTCAAAGACAGAAAATATCAACCACAGCACTGGAAACTTAACACCATTGGCCATGTTAACTTAACCACACGCTCGGTAGGTAAACTACGTATTACGCTGATGATAGTTGACAGTTACACATTGTTTCTGAAATGAAACATTACATGCAGACGGTACCACGAGTTGTGTGCAATCCCTCCATGTGTGAGGACGGCGATTTGGCCCGCTTCCCTCCTGCAGTGTCTTCTGGGAGTAAAACTTGGGTTCCCACCATTTCCCCAGCATGTGTTTTACATCATCTGGTCAATAGCGTACAGCAGGGAGATACCATTCATACCTAGAGGGTAGAATGCTCGCAAAGTAGCATTTATAACCACCTACAAATATGCAGAAGCACCTTTAACAAAATAGAGATGGTTTGGGCCCTATATGCTCCATATTTTCTATTTGAGTCTCAGCCAAGCCCAACAGCAGTATGAGGCCATTTAAACAAAACTGTCACACAACATGTTTTAACTATTTTTCTAATCATATTTAATCAATATGCTTCAGTTGTCAATCAATTCATTTATCATCCAGTAATTTATTCTAGGTTTCTCAGCAGTGAGGAACAAAGCAACCACATCTCATCCTCTGCATCAGGTGAGTGTACTATAGCTCTGTACCCAGTTGGGTGATTTGAAGCACATCACTTTGTTGGGATAAAGTACCCTGATGGACATAGTTAGATAGAGTTCGGGGGAAAGTACCCTCATCCACCCACTCCACACTTTATCTCATCATAGAGCCAACAGAACACAGGCAGAACACAGGCAAGAACACAGGCAGAACACAGTCAAGACATGTTCTGGCATTCAAAACCAATTCCAGATTCTTTAATGTACTTGTTCTCTCTCACTATCTCCGTTCCCCTCTTTCTCTCTCTATTTTTCCTTTATTCTCTCCTTTATCTGCTTTTACAGCTTGTAAGAGGAGTAGTTGGAAAGAAATGAGGAAAGTATTGATCTCCAGAGAACAGGGAAGTCCTGCAATCTAACACACACATTGCAGTCAATAGCTTATCATGCCACTAAAAATAACATTCCCTCAGACAAATGTTTCCCACTACAAATAGATCTGACTGGTTTGAATCCAATGAAAACTTGATAAATAGAGAGACATGGAAATGAATAGACAGTGGGGGTGATGTTGTCAGAGGAATATACAAAGGGGAAAGGCATGATTGTGTGTGCAGAAAAGAGCAAGATACAATGCATTGGGAAAGTATTCAGACCCCTTCCCCTTTTCCACATTTTGTTACGTTACAGCTTTACTATAAAATGTATTCAATAAAAAATGTCCTCATCAATCTACACAAAATACCCCATAATGACAATGCGGAAAAAGGTTTTAAGAAATGTTCGCAAATGTATTCAAGTATTCAGACCCTTTGTTGTGAGCCTCGAAACTGAGCTCAGGTGCATCCTGTTTCCATTGATCATCCTTGAGATGTTTATTACAACTTGATTGCAGTCCACCTGGGGTACATTCAATTGATTGGACATGATTTGGAAAGGCACACACCTGTCTATATAAAGGTCCCACAGTTGACAGTGCATGTCAGAGCAAAAACCAAGCCATGAGGCCGAAGAAATTGTCCGTAGAGCTCCGAGACAGGATTGTGTCGAGGCACAAAACTGGGGAAAAGTTCCAAAACATGTCTGCAGCATTGAAGGTCCCCAAGAACACAGTGGCCTCCGTCATTCTTAAATGGAAGAAGTTTGGAACCACCAAGACTCTTCCAAGAGCTGGACGCCCGGCCAAACTGAGCAATCGGGGGAGAAGGGCCTTGGTCAGGGAGGTGACCAAGAACCCGATGGTCACTCTCACAGAGCTCCAGAGTTCCACTTTGGAGATGGCAGAACCTTCCAGAAGGACAACCATCTCTGCATCACTCCACCAATCAGACCTTTATGGTAGAGTGGCCAGACGGAAGCCACTCCTCAGTAAAAGGCACAAGACAGTTGACATATAGTGCCCTGAAAAAGTATTTTCCACCTTTCTAATCTTCTCTACTTTTGCATATTTTTGAAACTGAATGTTATCAGACCTTCAACCAAAACCTAATATTTGATAAAGACAACCCGAGTGAACAAATAACACCACATTGACATACTTATTTCCTTTATTTCATAAACAAAGTTATGCAAGACCCAATGCCTCTCTGTGAAGAAGTAGTTCCCCTCCTTACACTCAATA
Organism: Oncorhynchus gorbuscha; assembly: GCF_021184085.1. Taxonomy (NCBI): domain Eukaryota; kingdom Metazoa; phylum Chordata; class Actinopteri; order Salmoniformes; family Salmonidae; genus Oncorhynchus; species Oncorhynchus gorbuscha. The sequence goes on along the minus strand of NC_060187.1, from coordinate 62,576,405 downwards.
ACTGGTTGTGCCAGCTTAAGCTGCAAAGACTCCAACCAAATGCTTCCTGTAGTTGTTGATCAGTCTCTCACGTCGTTGTGGAGGAATATTGTCCCACTCTTGCATACAGAATTGCTGTAACTCACCACCATTTGTGAGCTTTCAAGCATGAACTGCTCGTTTGGACCACATGGGGTCCCATTATGTTAACTAACCTCCAAACGAGCTTCAATAACATACCAGACTCCTTCCATGGCCTCCAACTGCTCTTAAACGCTAGTAAAAGAAAATGCATGGTTTTCAACCGTTCGCTGCCCACACCCTCCCGCCTGACTAGCATCACTACTCTGGACGGTTCTGATCTAGAATATGTGGACAACTACAAATACCTAGGTGTCGGGCTAGACTGTAACCTCTCCTTCCAGACTCATATCAAACATCTCCAATCCAAAATCAAATCTAGATTCGGCTTTCTATTTCGCAACAAAGCCTCCCTCACTCACGCCGGCAAACTTACCCTAGTAAAACTGACTATCCTACCGATCCTTGACTTCAGCGATGTCATCTACAAAATAGCTTCCAAAATTCTACTCAGCAAATTGGATGTAGTCTATCACAGTGCCATCCGTTTTGTTACCAAAGCCCCTTATACCACCCACCACTGCGACCTGTATGCTCTAGTCAGCTGGCCCTCGCTACATATTCGTTGCCAGACCCATCCGCTAGGTAAAGCTCAGCCTTATCTCAGCTCACTGGTCACGATAATAACACCCACCTGTAGCACGCGCTCCAACAGGTATATCTCACTGGTCATCCCCAAAGCCAACACCTCCTTTGCCCGCATTTCCTTCTAGTGACTGGAACGAACTGCAAAAATCGCTGAAGCTGGAGACTTACATTTCCCTCACTAACTTTAAACATCAGCTATCTGATCAGCTAACCGATCTCTGCAGCTGTACATAGTCCATCTGTAAATAGCCCACCCAATCTACCTACCTCATCCCCATATTGTTTTTATTTACTTTGCTGCTCTTTTGCACACCAGTATAACTACTTACACTCCATCATCTGCTCATCATCATCTTACCCATCTATCACTCCAGTGTTAATCTGCTAAATTGTAATTACTTTGCTACTATGGCCTATTTATTGCCTTACCTTCTCATGCCATTTGCACAAACTGTATATAGACTTTCTTTTTTTTCTATTGTGTTATTGACTGTTCTTGTTTATTCCATGTGTAACTCTGTGTTGTTGATTCTGTCACACTGCTTTGCTTTATGTCACGATCGTTAAAAGGAGTGGACCAAGATGCAGCGTGGTATGTTTCCATCCTTTTATTTGGAAGTGAAACTCAAAGAACAAAAACAATAAAGCAAAAAAACGAAACGTGAAGCTCAAAGTAGTGCTTGCAGGCAACTATACCTAGACAAGATCCCACAAAGCACAAAGGGGAAAATGCTGCCTAAATATGATCCCCAATCAGAGACAACGATAAACAGCTGCCTCTGATTGGGAACCATACCAGGCCAACATAGAAATATAATTACCTAGATGACCCACCCTAGTCACACCCTGACCTATCCAACATAGAGAATAAAAAGCTCTCTATGGTCAGAGCGTGACACTTTATCTTGGCCAGGTCGCAGTTGTAAATGAGAACTTGTTCTCAACTAGCCTACCTGGTTAAATAAAGGTGAAATAAAACATTTCAAAAATTATACCTGCGAAAACTAAAAACACCGCAGTCCACGAAAAGAACCTCATACCAACAGTCAAGCATGGTGGTGATAGTGTGATGGTTTGGGATGCTTTACTGCCTCAGGACCTGGACGACTTGCCTTGATTGAATGAGCCAAGAATTCTGCTCGGTATCAGAGAATTCTACAGGAGAATGTTCGGCCATCCATCTGTGAGCTGAAGCTGAAGCGCAGCTGGGTCATGCAGCAACACACAATCAAGTCTACATGAAAATGTCTAAAAGGAATGGCCTAGTCAATGTCCGGACCTAATCCCAATTGAGATGTTGTGTCAGGACTAGAAATGAGCAGTTTGTGCTTGAAAACCCACAAATGTCGCTGAGTTACAGCAGTTCTCTGTGCAAGAGTGGGCCAAAATTCCTCCATAGGGATGTGAGCGACTGATCGACAACTACAGGAAGCATTTGGTTGCAGTCAATGCAGCTAAAGGTGGCACAACCAGTTATTGAGCGTAAGGGGGAAATTACTTTTTCACCCAGTGGAATTGGGTGTTGCATAACTTTGTTAATTTACATAAATAAAAGTATACATTTTTGGAGGTTATATGTAAACTCAGGTTCCCTTAATCTAATATCAAAAATATGCAAAAATAGAGAAAATCAGAAAGGGGGCAAATACTTTTTCACGGCACTGTACAACACTATACATAGTTGTGAAGTCTATGTCAGGAGAAACACGTCAAAACAATACATCTTACATATTGTTGTTCCCTTTTAACATGGGACTCAAACATCCAGAGGTTTGGGGATGATGTGATCTCTGAAAACAGGCGTTTCACACTAATTTAATCTCGTCTTGGCTTCGTCTGCCAGCTCTGTCACTGCTGGACTACCAGGGGAACATTCTTCTCCCCTCTCCACTGACACTGGATGAGGAAAAGCAATGGTTCTGAACTTTTAGCCGAGCCAAACTCGACATGAGAGGTTCCAAGCGCTAACAGCTGCTAATTGGATACTGATGTGGACTTGACATCGTCTGATTCCAGCCAGTTGGGAGCTCTTGTTAGAAGCCCATGCAAATCTAGGGCAGAGAGAACGGCATAAATGACACAGTACATGCTGTGGAAGATGGCTTTGCTATTTGAACATTGACTTTATGAGGACCAGAAAAAGCAACATTTGAAATGTTGGGTAGAAACAGAAATCCAAACAAAAAACACACTTAAATCAAATTGATTTAAATAGCCCTTCTTACATCAGCTGATGTCACAAATGCTGTACAGAAACCTAGACTAAAACCCCAAATACCAAGCAATGCAGGTGTAGAAGCACGGTGGATAGGAAAAACTCCTTCGAAAGTTTTGGTTTCAGCTTTTCATAGCTGATCATTCAGAGTTTCTCTACCGCACCTGCTGTCTCTAGAGAGTTGAAAACAGCAGGTCTGGGACAAGGTAGCATGTCCGGTAAACAGGTCAGGGTTCCATAGCCGCAGGCAGAACAGCTGAAACTGGAGCAGCAGCACGACCAGGTGGACTGGGGACTGCTAGGAGTCATGAGGCCAGGTAGTCCTGAGGCATGGTCCCAGGGCTTAGGTCCTCCTCAGAGAGCATCCTTAAATTCACACAGGACACAGGACACCGGATAAGAAAGGAGAAATACTCCAGATATAACAGATTGACCCCAGCCCCCTGACACATAAACTATTGCAGCATAAATACTGTCGGCAGAGACAGGAGGGTTCGGGAGACATTGTGGCCCCGTCCGACGATACCCCTGGACAGGGCCAAACAGGCAGGATATAACCCCACCCACTTTGCCAAAGCACAGCCCCCACACCACTAGAGAGATATCTTCAACCACCAACTTACTATCCTGAGACAAGGCAGAGTAGAGCCCTGAAGATCTCCCCCATGGCACAAACCCGGGGGGGGGGGTGCCAACCCGGAAAGGAAGATCATGTCAGTCACTCAACCCACTGATGCACCCCTCCTAGGGACAGCATGGAAGAGCACCAGTAAGCCAGTGACTCAGCCCCAGTAATAGGGTTTGAAGCAGAGAAGCCCTGTGGAGAGAGGGGAACCGGCCAGGCAGAGACGGCAAGGGCAGTTCGTTGCTCCAGTGCCTTTCCGTTCACCTTCACACTCCTGGGCCAGACGACAGTCAATCATAGGACCTACTGAAGAGATGAGTCTTCAATAAAGACTTAAAGGTCGAAACCGAGTCTGCGTCTCTCACATGGATAGGCAGACCATTCCATAAAAATGGAGCTCTATAGGAGAAATCCCTGCCTCAAGCTGTTTTCTTACAAATTCTAGGGACAGTAAGGAGGCATGGGTCTTGTGACCGTAGCGTATGTGTGGGCATGTACGGCAGGACCAAATCGGAGAGATAGGTAGGAGCAAGTCCATGTAATGCTTTGTAGGTTAGCAGTAAAACCTTGAAATCAGCCCTAGCCTGAACAGCAGTGTAGAGAGGCTAGCACTGGAGTAATATGATCAAATTTACATTATATTACTCAGGACAAGTACTGCAAACAGGACAAATTGGTTGGATGGGTCCTGTGTGTGGTTGCCCATGATGAATTATGATTGGCTAGGGATACAGCCAATCACCTGATCATGGTTATCAGTTGCATACTGCAGCAATGGAGAACAATGCCACATCATTTGTTACACACACTGATTACAGTTTTATGGCTGCTTATAGCATAAGCTATGTCATTCTCATGACAGTGTCAAATGACACAGACAGTCGCTTCATGAAGGACATCTCAGGGAAAGTGTCTTACAAGAAAAAGCTCCCGCCTTAAGTGATTGGATCTCATCTCAACATCTATTTTTCTCTATTACAGCTGACACAGCCAGACCTTAATTGCTGCTGACATGAGTGGGGAGTTTTAGCTGCTATGAATCACAGGGGTAGTGTGGTGACGGACAGATGATGTCTCGGTGCTAAAACCGATCTGAGCTGTGGGGGTTATTGACTGGCAGCCTCCTCAGCTCACCAAGCATTCAGGACGCCGGGTCAATATGGATTTGATTTGCGCCACACAGAAATGAGTTGAATCTTAGCTGAAATGTACAAGTGGTATTCCGAGGAGGTTGCTGAGTGTGCAGGCAAGTAATTTAAGAGACATTGTGGATTTGATCAGAAGAACCTAACCAAGCATGAGTTATCTAGCTTCTCCTGCAGGGAACACTTCTTTACACTTCTCCTCCCATCAGAAACCAGAGTGAACTATAATAGAATCAAGTCGTTTATTCCAGTTTTGCTTACTCATGAAAAACTGTGATGTGAGTAGGACTTTGCACAATCGGTCTCCATCTTGAATTTCCCACTGTTGATATTTGTCCATAACACCGATTGGCTGAGGGAAGTACAAAACTAAAGGATTCAGTCTTTCCAGTCAAACACGTCATCGATGACACCCAATATTGTTAGCCCAATACAAACTTTCCAGGCAGGTCCGTAAAGGTTTTCTAGTGTAAAATATGCGAGACAATGGTTGTTGTGCTTATTTAATCCATTTGAATCATTCCTGGATTTGAGTGCACCAATGTAGAACTAATGCAACACCCCAATATTATACCCTATTTGTCTAACCTGATGACACCAGTGCAACATTCAATCATGAGGTCATTTATATCCTTAGAAAGGATGAGTTATTGTCACATCCCATAGCTGCACGGCTCATCACTAAATGTGCTATACCGTCACTATTGTATTCATAGATAGCGTGAACATACAGTAGCCATTTCAATCCAGTGTGAGTGCACATTATTTAACTCAGAATGAATTTGTTCTGACACGTCCAGGTATTGGCATGAATTTATTCATAACATTTGACATGATACAGGCCAAACAAGAACCCCCCTGGAAAACAGATATTTTTCTACACGTCCTTATACACTCCCTTGGGCATTGTAGTTGTGTCGTTTTCTCTGTGGGCCTCGTCCCAATCGTAAATTCGACACAATATATAACTCAATAAAATAAAACCGCTATCATCCAGCCCATAATGCACGGAAAGAATGTGCACCTTGTCAGCGAGTGACACGTAAATCCTAATAAATGTGCTGGCCCGCCAAGGCACTGCAAGATAAATGGACGCATCCCCCATCCTCTGTCAAGGTTAGCGAGGAAAGATGCACTTTATTGGATATTCAAACTTATTTTCCATCGCCAACTCGATCACCAAGATATCTGTGTGGAAACATCCTGATGTGTCGTCCCTGGCAGGGTGAAGGAGGATAGCACAGGGAAGGCGAATCATGGAATCTGGGAGGGTGCGTGAACGGCGGTGAACCGGGACCGACAGTTGAGCAATGACAGCAGACAGGGTGGGCCGCCCGGTCGCCCTTGAGCTGGCCAATCATGAGCGGTGGGCTGTTTGTTAGGCGGACACACAGATCACAATGCTGTAATTACCAGTCAGGGAGCTGAATGGAGGAGAGCGTGTAGTCGACACTGACTCAACCGTCGTTGAGTAATGCCATAGGGTTGGAAACAGTGCTGACACCTTGGCTTTGAGGTGAGCCCGGGTCCAAGACTGTCCAATCAAGCAAACAAATAAATTCTACATCAGGTAAAGAGAGGAGAAGGAAAAAATGTGTCTACAGCGCCGAAAATTTTGAAAAAAAACTATATTTCAAATTGCAACCTACTTATTCAACACTCAACTTACTTTTCTTTGATAAAACCTAATATTTAACATAATACAGTACCAGTCAAAAGTTTGGACACACCTACTTATTCAAGGGTTTTCTTTATTTTTACTATTTTGTACAATGTAGAATAATAGTGAAGACATCAAAACTATGAAATTAACACATATGGAATCATGTAGTAACCAAAAAAGTGTTAAACAAATCAAAATATATAGATTCTTCAAAGTAGCCAACCTTTTCCTTGATGACAGCATTTCACACTCTTGGCATTCTCTCAACTTCATGAGGTAGTCACCTGGAATTCAGTTCAATTAACAGGTGTGCCTTGTTAAAAGTTCATTTGTGGAATTTCTTTCCGTCTTAATGTGTTTGAGCCAATCAGTTGTGCTGTGACAAGGTAGGGCGGTATACAGAAGATAGCCCTATCTGGTAAAAGACCAAGTCCATATTATGGCAAGAACAGCTCAAATAAGCAAAGACAAACAACAGTCCATCATTACTTTAAGACATGAAAGTCAGTCAGTACGAAAAGTTTCAAGAACTTTGAAAGTTTCTTTAAGTGCAGTCGCAAAAACCATCAAATGCCATGATGAAACTGCCTCTCATGAGGACCGCCACAGGAAAGGAAGTACCAGAGTTACCTCTTCTGCAGAGGATGAGTTCATTAGAGTTACCATCAGAAATCGACAATTAACTGCACCTCAGATTGCAGCCCAAATAAATGGTTCACAGAGTTCAAGTAACAGACACATCTCAACATCAAAGGTTCAGAGGAGACTGCGTGAATCTGGCCTTCATGATTGAATTGCTGCAAAGAAACCACTACTAAAGAACACTAATAATAATAAGAGACTTGCCTGGGCCAAGAAACACAAGCAATGGACATTAGACCAGTGGACATCAGTCCCTTGGTCTGATGAGTCCAAATTTGAGATTTTTGGTTCCATCCGCCGTATCTTTTTGAGACGCATAGGTGAACAGATGATTTTCACATGTGTGGTTCCCACCGTGAAGCATGGAGGAAAAGATGTGATGGTGTGGTGGTGCTTTGCTGGTGACACTGTCAGTGATTTATTTAGAATTCAAGCCACACTTAACCAGCATGGCTACCACAGCATTCTGCAGCAATATGCCATCCCATTGTGTTGGGTTTAGTGGGACTATCATTTGTTCTTCAACAGGACAATGACCCAACACACCTCCAGACTGTGTAAGGGCTATTTTACCAAGAATTATAGTGATAGAGTGCTGCATCAGATGACCTGGTCTCCACAATCACCCGACTTCAACCCAATTGAGATGGTTTGGGATGAGTTGGATGGCAGAGTGAAAGAAAAGCAGCCAACAAGTGCTCAGCATATGTGGGAACTCCTTCAAGACTGTTGGAAAAGCATTCCTCATGAAGCTGGTTGAGATAATGCCAAGAGTTTGCAAAGCTGTCATTTTATTTGTATTTATTTAGCCAGGCAAGTCAGTTAAGAACACATTCTTATTTACAATGACAGCCTAGGAACAGTGGGTTAACTGCCTTGTTCAGGAGCAGAACGAAAGATGTTTTACCTTATCAGCCCAGGGATTTGATCTAGCAACCTTTTGGTTGCTGGCCCAACACTCTAAACACTAGGCTACGTACCGTCATTAAGGCAAAGGGTGGCAACTTTGAAGAATATAAATATAAAACATATTTTGATTTGTTTAACACTTTTTTGGTTACTACAAGATTCCATATGTGTTATTTCATACGTATGTGTTATTTCAAGACTACAATGTAGAAAATAGTAAAAATAAAGAAAAACACTTGAATGAGTAGGTGTGACCAAACGTTTGGCTGGTACTGTATATGTACAACCCATTTTTTCACGTTGTACCAAGTAGATTTTTGCTATGCAATGTGAATATGCATGAGGCGTTGAAAGCAATTTAGAAGCTTTCATTCAATTCAAAAAATCTCATTGATCTGTCAAATTCGTTATTTGATTTCAGACAAATTGAATAGAATATGTTGAATGAACCAAAGCGTAATTTTGGATCATACCGATCAGAAAAGCACTTCGGATGAACAACAGCGCATCCTACTCTTTTATAAAAAATGTTTTTACAGTGCACCTGTATGAAGACTGTAAATGGGTGCACACAGTATACTAAATTTACTTTCTAGGAACTAAGTGCATAATTTAGGGTCTGACCAACTTCAGTTGAACCAAAATGCAGGCCTTTCCCATCCTAAAACCAACGTGGAGACTATTGTTTAAATGTCTGCAACCAGGACTAACTGCTTTCAGAACACAGACCTTTCTGCTTTGATTATATCTGCACTTACCAGCAGGTCAATGAGACATCTAATTTCATCCACTTCAATGTGATGAACCCAGCATTTCATTGAGACCTTATCTAACACAGTGACATACACTAAACAGTGTTGCTCGACTTCAGTATCTTCAATCATCCAACCAGCATTCAGAACTCAATATGATGACTGTCTCTCAGTTGATTGCCTCTATGGTTCCCTCAACTTCCCTGACAACAGGAAGAAGTGCATAACAACACCATCGCTACTTCAGTGTTGACTCTGTGACTTCCATCCAATGAATACGCAAACAGAAACCTGATGTATACCTAAGTAATGCTTGCATATGAACCATGTAAAACTTCAAATGCATTCCACTTGTACATATGTATCGGTTACCGTGCTCACACCACACCTAACAAATGTAACTGACACCAGCTGTGAGAATCAAAGTTAAAAGGTGGTTGTTTTTCCACTGGACCAAAGAGACTGACAACCATACAAAGTGAAATAAAAACACACTTTAAAGTGGAACTGACAGCATTTTAGCAACATGAAATCGTATTCAAATCTGTTCATATACAGTGCATTCGCAATGTATTCAGACCCCCTTGACTTTTTCCACATTTTGCTCAATTACAGCCTTATTCTAAAATGGATTAAATAGTTTTTTCCCCTCATCAATCTACACTCAATAACCCAAGTATTCAGACCATTTCCTCAGTACTTTCTTGAAGCACCTTTGGCAGCGATTACAGCCTTGAGTCTTGTGTATTTGGGGAGTATCTCCCATTCTTCTCTGCAGATCCTCTCAAGCTCTGTCAAGTTGGAGTGTTGCTGTACAGCTATTTTCAGGTCTCTCCAGAGATGTGGTTCAAGACCGAGCTCTGGCTGGACCACTCAAAGACATTCAGAGACTTGTCCTAAATCTACTCCTGCGTTGTCTTGGCTGTGTGCTTAGGGTCATTGTGCTGATGGAATGTGCACCTTCACCCTAGTCTGAGGTCCTGAGCGCTCTGGAGCAGGTTTTCATCAAGGATCTCTTTGTACAATGCTCTGTTCATCTTTCCCTCTATCCTTAATAGTTCCCCAGTCCCTGCCCCTTGAAAAACATCCCCACAGCATCATGCTGCCACCACCATGCTTTACCATAGGGATGGTGCCAGGTTTCCTCCAGACATGACCCTTGGCATTCAGGCCAAAGAGTTCAATCTTGGTTTCATCGGACCAGAGAATCTTGTTTCTCATGGTCAGAGAGTCCTTCTGATGCCTTTTGGCAAACTCCAAACCGGCTTCTGTCTAGCCACTCTAGCATAAAGTCCTGATTGGTGTAGTGCTGCAGAGATGGTTGTCCTTCTGGAAGGTTTTTCCATCTCCACAGAGGGACTCTAAAGCTCTGTCAGAGAGACCATCGGGTTTGTGGTCACCTCCCTGCCCAAGGCCCTTCTCCCCCGATTGCTCAGTTTGGCCGGGCGGGCCAGTTCTTGGAAGAGTCTTGGTGGTTCCAAACTTCTTCCATTTAAGAATGACGTAGGCCACTGTGTTCTTGGGGACCTTCAATGCTGCAGACATTTCTTGGTTTCCTTCCCCAGATCTGTACCTCATCACAATCCTGTCTCGGAGCTCGAGGACAATTCCTTCGACCTCATGGCTTCGTTTTTGCTCTGAGATGCACTGCCAACTGTGGGACCTTACATAGACAGATGTGTTCTTTACCAAATCATGTCCAATCAATTGAATGTACAACAAATGGACTCCAATCAAGTTGCAGAAACATCTCAAGGATGATGGAAACAAGATGCACATGAGCTCAATTTTGAATCTCATAGCAAAGGGTCTGAATACTTATGTTTTCTATGTTTAATACATTTGCAAACATTTCTAAAAACCTGTTTTCACTTTGTCATTATTGGGTATTGTGTGTATTTACTGCAGTGTCTATCAACTGTCCAGACGCACGGCTGCTTTCACACTATAGAACTTTCACAAATCCCTTACTCTACTTCATTTCCAACCATTCTATGAAAGTATGAAAATGTGAACATTGTCATATCTAAGTGCCTGCTTGTCAGAATAAAAAAAGCCATCATATTCTTCCTGGGGGTGTATATGAAAATATTTGAATTTCATGTTGCTAAAACGCTGTTAGTTCCACTTTAACACCTGCTTATGATGCTATTACTTGTTATAAGCATGTATGCACCTCTATAATGTCTTATTGTAGGGTTTATAATGTGTTGACTTCCTGATCCTTTCCACAGATTCTGATCATTTCCACAGATTTCATTTAAAGAAATGCTCTGGAACTTTGGCGTCTACAAACTATTTTTTAAAGGATTCTGTTTGGGGCTGGATGGGTCAATGTGTATGTAGTTCATACGTGCAAAATCTATGAGCAGAATTACTGTATTACCTCAATTAGCCACAAAGTCCCTAGTTTGAAAGTGTCTGTTTTCTGTAAGCTGTGCTGCGCCATTTTCTTTACATTTTCTCCCACGTGCGCCACCCCCTAACAATTTGAGTTCTAGCCAATGAGCTTCATACCCTCACCATTGGAGTGACAGCTAGCAAGATGCACACACAGCAGACTGAGAATGAGAACAATGACAGGGTGCACATATCTGCACATACCTGTATATGAGTGCTACTTTCAAGACCACTGGCTAAAAAGTAAACAAAAGTACCAGAGAATCTCTTTAATTTTACTAATGTTCTTTTTGGGCAAAGATGTAGCAAAGATGACAGGCAAGTAATTTACTTATCCTATAATGTTAATTGAAACTCTCCATAACTAAGCCACAAAGGATTGACTGGGGTTGAAAACCCGACCACACATCAATTTAGTATGTTTCATGTATAATCCTTTTTCGCTGGCTGGTTGATTAAAAATGAAGCAGACAATGATAATGATTTGCCCTAATATGAGGACTCTGCGATTTTAAAAGTGTAGTTTGACATCATTTTGTACTTTCTGAATTAAAGGGTCTGCTTTGTGTCTGAGGAACATGGGCTTTAAATAAGCACTTGACATAATATTAACTCAAGGCAACATCTGACGTGCGATAGATATTCTTAACTGGTTAGTGGTTATTCATTTTACATGCATCTGGAAGGCAAAACACCCCAAAGTGAAAAACAACCATGTGTTTTCGACAAACTTGCCTTCCCATTACTGCTCTGTTGTTTTGGGTCAGCTTATTGAAGCAACTTGGACATCTTTGGCTTTATCAAATTTTAAAGAAAAAACTGAGGAAGGAAGGAAGCAACAGGCTACTTTCACTGGGCTTTAACGGCAACTTTGGCACTGAGTAGAAGGGCTGTATTGCCCCAGCTGAGGTGGATATTGAAAGCACAATACAATATCAGACAGCACAATACATTACAGGGCTTCTAGAATTTCATTTGCCTCAGATACAGTGGAGCATACAGAGATTCAATAAACCATGTTCTTTCCTAGGGTGGAAACTGTTTGGCCAGCGTTCATTAGTTCTCCTTCACCGCAATTAATGTTTTAGCACCTTAAAATCTCTCTGTGTGCTTTCAACTTTATTCCCAATTACACCAAATTAAGACCAATGACTATGGCTATCCAGTAACACAAGTGGCATATTTGAATTCCAAATTCATAACCAATGTCAAGAATCTTTACTCCAGTAAATCAGTAAGGAAATAGTCCTGAATATCACTCAGGAAAAGTCATTACTTTGCCCTTGTGATTGTACATTCCAGACATGTATGATTGCTGTATCATGAGTCATGGCAACAGGCTCTCGTTGATGACATCAGCAAGATAAGGGTCAATTTTTCAAAGGCCCGGTTGTCTTGTGACTGAGACCACTCACTTAATCCATCATCCAAAGTGCACTGCACTACTGATAACAACAAGCTTGCTCCGCCAGTCAGCACAAACCTATTAAAGTTGTTTTGTTATCTAAAAAGCCAATTACTGCAACATAGAGCACTAGCCAGCACTTCAAATCAATGGACTGGATGAAGGTATTACTTCTTAGGTAACTTAATGCAGGTTCCTCGCCCATTTCCCCTACCAGACGGCTTTATTTTATTTGGACTAACTTGAGGTTCCCTACGGACCGTTTTGTAATGCTACTCTTCTCTTTCCTGTGGTGTGTTTTAGAATGGGGTTGGTACTGGGGTATGTCTTCTACCATCATACTGACATCTGGAATTATTGAAGAAGAAGATTACTTTGGTTCTTTTTTAAACCTGTAACAATAATGATATACCATAGATGAATGTGATTTCCTGTCGAACCCCTTGAAACAATTTGACAGCGGTTTTGCAATCCTTTGTATGGGTGATTTTTAAGCAATGGGCTCAGTTAGTTACATAAACAGGACAGGAAGAAAAATATACTGTGTTAGCTCAGTACTTGAATCATCTTTACAGTAATGTCAAAGGTATGTACAGTAGATGGTCAGGTGGAATCCTTTTCAATTGTGTTTGCACTACAGACGGCTATGTCGGTCCACTAATACAGAGCTATTAAAGGCCAAGTATACTACTTTCGTGGGAAACAACAAAAAAATATTCAGTTTTTTCAGGGGTGCTGCAGCGTCCTCAGCACCTCTACTTCCCACGACTATGGCAGTGAAAACCGACGTCAAATAAAAAGGATTGCCTTTTGTCACATTATTGGCAATCTTCTTTCATTTAGTCTTGATCCCTATTCTTGGTCTAAGAACGGCCTACAAATACACAATAAAGCCTCTCATAAAGTCGGCCTGGTGTTGAATAGAGGAAGTGTGTAGACAATCGGGACTCATACTGTGGCTGATCTGGGAATTCTCCCAATGCCGGAGGAGATGTTCGGAATGAGAGGAAAGACGGGTGACTTTATTTCCTGTTTTTGTAACCCGCACTCTCAATTCACCAAAGCTTGCCTAAAGTGACAGTTCCATTGACAGCGCTGGTGAAACATTGAACAGGACATTGAATACACATCACAACAAGAGCTGAAAGAAATTCTCCTACTCTGCTGTCGTTTGTTGATGTAAAAAGTTGCAAAACAGTACCGTATTGGTACAACTCGAGGGGATCGCAATTGTTTAAAAGATAGTACTGGCAAGGTCCACCTGCTCCTTATTTTCTGAATAGAAATAATGCCAAAACGTTGCTGGAAAAAATCCAGAAAGGGCAAACTCAAATAGATGGATGCAATCCGCATCACCCCTTCCACGCTCTCTCTCCTTCTCTCTCCCTATCGCTGGGGTTAGACTGTCTACCAGTTGGATTCCAGCAGACTTGGGCCGGGGGTCATTTGTCATCCTTCATTTCTCCTTTGATCCCGCTGCAAATATCTGTTCTCCAAAGCTCCTCTATTCAACCATTCCCATCAGCCTTTTGTAATTAAGACCAGGCTTCTTTCTGGGGATTTTCCTCTTTTCTTTTTTTTTACTATCCAGCTGTCTCTGCAAGTTCCAGCATAATCTTTTTCGGACCCTAGCGTGAGTGAACAAAATACCCTTAATTTCAGTTCCCTCATCTGTGAAAAAAAACGACCGGCCCTAGCATGTGTGTGCCAATGGGCAGTGCAGTTGTTTTGTCCCTTAACAGGCCCACCTTGGGCTTCCAGTGATGTCATTTCCTATTAAAAGAATAGCTCTCGATAAAGAGCAGAGGACTCTTAATAATATCTGTGTCCAAAAATATGAAAGTCTTTATTTGGGACTAAATCATTATTGGTGAAGTATTCAGGAGGTTCTGATTTGCTTGGGGGGGACGGGGGGATAAATCCCCTCTTGTGCGCTGTTCACTTACCCCTATATGTTGTAAAGGTTTAATCATTCCAGGGGATCTCATTCAAAGAGGACTGTACATAATGACTCATGCTGAGCCCAACTTGCCAGGGAAGCTTTCCAGACAGAATTATGACTCCAGAGTACTGTATGCAGCATGTTGTTTACCATTAGTTTGCCCATGCCTCCAACCAGTCTTGATTTATTCAAAAGCTTCACTACAGACCCAGGTTCGATCCTGGGCTGTATCACAACCGGCTGGAGTCACATAGGGCGGCGCACAATTGGCCCAGCGTCATCCGGGTTAGGTTTTGGCCGTCATCGTAAAATAAGAATTTGTCCTTAACTGACGTGCCTAGTTAAATAAAAATATGCACCTATCTACCTCAATTACCTTAGACTCCTGCACATCAACTTGGCACTGGTACCCCGTGTGTATAGCCATGTTATCATTACTGATTGTGTATTTATTCCATGTGCTGTTCTCTTTCTATAATTGTTCTATGTTTGTTGCGTTATTGTATTTAGAGGTAGGTGACGGAGTCAAGTGCAGGAGAGCAGAGATGTCCAAGTAATAATATAATAATAATATATGCCATTTAGCAGACGCTTTTATCCAAAGCGACTTACAGTCATGTGTGCATACATTCTAGTGTCTTTTAATAGGCAAGACCACAACAATAAGGTCAGGTACGATACCAAATAAATGCCCACGACAAAAGAGAACACAGCTACTCACGGAAGGAGGAAAAACAACGCTCCTTAAACTTATACACGGCCTGCAACGGCCTGCAACGGAAACATGCAGTCTCTCCTTCACTGCAGCCGAGGTGAGTAAGACATTTAAACGTGTTAACCCTCGCAAGGCTGCAGGCCCAGACGGCATCCCCAGCCGCGCCCTCAGAGCATGCGCAGACCAGCTGGCCGGTGTGTTTACGGACATATTCAATCAATCCCTATACCAGTCTGCTGTTCCCACATGCTTCAAGAGGGCCACCATTGTTCCTGTTCCCAAGAAAGCTAAGGTAACTGAGCTAAACGACTACCGCCCCGTAGCACTCACTTCCGTCATCATGAAGTGCTTTGAGAGACTAGTCAAGGACCATATCACCTCCACCCTACCTGACACCCTAGACCCACTCCAATTTGCTTACCGCCCAAATAGGTCCACAGATGATGCAATCTCAACCACACTGCACACTGCCCTAACCCACCTGGACAAGAGGAATACCTATGTGAGAATGCTGTTCATCGACTACAGCTCGGCATTCAACACCATAGTACCCTCCTGGGTCTCGACCCCGCCCTGTGCAACTGGGTACTGGACTTCCTGACGGGCCGCCCCCAGGTGGTGAGGGTAGGCAACAACATCTCCTCCCCGCTGATCCTCAACACGGGGGCCCCACAAGGGTGCGTTCTGAGCCCTCTCCTGTACTCCCTGTTCACCCACGACTGCATGGCCACGCACGCCTCCAACTCAATCATCAAGTTTGCGGACGACACAACAGTGGTAGGCTTGATTACCAACAACGACGAGACGGCCTACAGGGAGGAGGTGAGGGCCCTCGGAGTGTGGTGTCAGGAAAAAACCTCACACTCAACGTCAACAAAACTAAGGAGATGATTGTGGACTTCAGGAAAGAGCAGAGGGAACACCCCCCTATCCACATCGATGGAACAGTAGTGGAGAGGGTAGCTAGTTTTAAGTTCCTCGGCATACACATCACAGACAAACTGAATTGGTCCACTCACACTGACAGCGTCGTGAAGAAGGCGCAGCAGCGCCTATTCAACCTCAGGAGGCTGAAGAAATTCGGCTTGTCACCAAAAGCACTCACAAACTTCTACAGATGCACAATCGAGAGCATCCTGGCGGGCTGTATCACCGCCTGGTACGGCAACTGCTCCGCCCTCAACCGTAAGGCTCTCCAGAGGGTAGTGAGGACTGCACAACGCATCACCGGGGGCAAACTACCTGCCCTCCAGGACACCTACACCACCCGTTGTTACAGGAAGGCCATAAAGATCATCAAGGACATCAACCACCCGAACCACTGCCTGTTCACCCCGCTATCATCCAGAAGGCGAGGTCAGTACAGGTGCATCAAAGCTGGGACCGAGAGACTGAAAAACAGCTTCTATCTCAAGGCCATCAGACTGTTAAACAGCCACCACTAACATTGAGTGGCTGCTGCCAACACACTGTCATTGACACTGACCCAACTCCAGCCATTTTAATAATGGGAATTGATGGGAAATGATGTAAATATATCACTAGCCACTTTAAACAATGCTACCTTATATAATGTTACTTACCCTACATTATTCATCTCATATGCATATGTATATACTGTACTCTACATCATCGACTGCATCCTTATGTAACACATGTATCACTAGCCACTTTAACTATGCCACTTTGTTTACTTTGTCTACACACTCATCTCATATGTATATACTGTACTCGATACCATCTATTGTATGCTGCTCTGTACCATCACTCATTCATATATCCTTATGTACATGTTCCTTATCCCCTTACACTGTGTATAAGACAGTAGTTTTGGAATTGTTAGTTAGATTACTTGTTGGTTATCACTGCATTGTCGGAACTAGAAGCACAAGCATTTCGCTACACTCGCATTAACATCTGCTAACCATGTGTATATGACAAATAAAATTGGATTTGATTTGATTTGATTTGAATCGGTATATACGTGAAAATAACTGAGGCACAACCTCAACGAGCAACATGGCCAGAATTATCCCGCACTAACCTAAGCAGGCAACGGGGGTAATTATACACACAGAAATAAAGCAAATGAAACCAGGTGTGAAAGAACCAAAGACAAAACAAACGGAAAAGGAAAAATGGATCGGTGATGGCTAGTAGGGGAAAGGGAAAGGAACCACCTTCGGTGGAAGTCGTGACAATGTTTCTCTCTGCATTGTTGGGAAAGGCCTGTAAGTAAGCACATCACTGTTAGTCTACCTGTTGTTTACGAAGAATGTGATAAATAAAATTATTGGATTTTACCAGCTGCTGCTAAGTGATGTATAGTGGTTATGAATATGTTTTATGTTGGCATATGTGTTATTATGTCTCCATTATGTGTTATCTCTCTGCTGTGTCACCCTATTTAATTTCCCCCCTTGCCACTGACCTTCATTGAACAATGGGGCCTGGTGACTGAAAGGTTCCCTGTCCTTTCTACATGGATGATGGAAGCTCCCACAATGATCTACCTGGCCTCTGTCACCTAGTGTGTGATTGCTGCAGTGAGACTGACATCTGTTGAGTGTGGGTACCTGGTTCGTTAACAACTAATACAGGAAGTAGTAAAACCGATGCATCGGTCCTCTTTGCCCTACGTTTGGCATTACATTTGAATGATGATTCGTCCATTATTCAAACCTCTTAGTAACGTCTCCATGGTTTGATCTGCACATCACCTGCTCCTGGCCAATGACAATCAAGGAGCTGCCCTGAAGGAGCCGATGGAGGGTGGCAGTATTTCTTGAGATTACAATCTTGCAAATACAGATAATCTGCAGATGAGTTAGCAAAGGGGGATGTGGAAGAATGCTGAGATTTTAAGTGAAATAAGCAATTCTGATAAGCAAGTCCTTTCACGTAACAAACTCTGCAGCAAGGGCAAGATAATGAGACATAGAAAGACATAAGGATAACCATATATGGTAAGGATACAGTTATAGCTCTGATCATACATACAGTATATATACATCAATAAACATAATAGATGTATGATTACGGGAACTCATATATAAAGATATCGAAGCCTATGGTCCTCAGCTCTTAGAGAATTATTCATAAACATTTGAAACCATTAACGAATGAAAATGAAAGCCATTGTTCAATATGACAGAGAAGAAAGGGCATGTTTTCCTTTTTGCCCTGCTTGGAAATGATGTTGACAAGAGAGAGCAATGCCTCTTGTCTCATCAGAGATAGAACATTCTAAACCTGTCAGTGTATCAGTGTATTTGGGGTGGCAGGTATGCCTAGTGGTTAGAGCGTTGGGCCAGTAACCTAACAGTTGCTGGATCGAATCCCCGAGCTGACAAAGTAAAAATCTGTCGTTCTGCCCCTGAACAAGGCAGTTAACCCACTGTTCCCCCGGGAGGTTGTCCTTGTAAATAACAATTTGTTCTTAACTGACTTGCCTAGTAAAATAAAGGTTGAATTTTTTAATAAAAAAAAAAAATCAGACACGCTCACATACACAAACAAATGCTTGGAGATATGCATACACAGACAGACAGACAAAGACAGACAAATATATACTCATTGATCCCTTTGTTTGTTTGTTCTGAAACCTTTCCTCTTTCCTTTTCACACAATCCGAAACACATTTACTGGGTCACGTGAGGAGATGAGCAAATCTCCTGACTCAAAATTTCTTTCAAGCACATAATAAACTGTTTATAACTATAATAGCTTTCTTGATCTCTCTAATGCTAGTACTGTCCCTATTAAAGTCTATGCAAATTCTTCAAAAACAAGGGTGGCATCAATCACCGAAAATGAGATTCAGACCCTTTAAAGTCGTGACGTCATAACCTCTAGCATAACATATGGATTCTTTAAAGGAGCGGGAAAAAAATCTCCAACATTTCCCAGAAGCCAGAGCTGGTATCAATTAGCATCTGTTGGAGAAGATAGCTCTCTTTGATAAAGGCAGTGCCCAGCGAGAATGCCACAGAAATCCTTCCCCACCACATCAGTAATCTCTGACAACCTTCTGGTCTTTACGATGCTTACATAACTCACCATCATTAGTCATGTTCCATGAGCCATGTGTTCAACTAATTGACAATAATGGCAACAATAAGGATAAATTGCAAAAGCTGTGGAAAGTAACACACGTCCCAGATGTTTGTATTCTCTGCGTTCGTCAAACCTTTTCCAACAAATGTGATGGGCAATATGTTTGCTCGTTTTTCTTTTTGGTCAGATAAAATTATGAGCTTTAATATTTCCAGCAGATGGAATGCTCTCTTTGTGTGTGTGTGTGTGTGTGTGTGTGTGTGTGTGTGTGTGTGTGTGTGTGTGTGTGTGTGTGTGTGTGTGTGTGTGTGTGTGTGTGTGTGTGTGTGTGTGTGTGTGTGTGTGTGTGTGTGTGTGTGTGTGTGTGTGTGTGTGTGTGTGTGTGTGTGTGTGTGTGTGTGTGTGTGTTGTTTTTGCCTCTGTAACTAATGTTACTCAGCAAAGTCTCATAACACATATCAGGTCGCAGATCTGTATACCCAGCAGGAATGTAAACAACAAGGAATTCATTCCTATTATTCTTGACCCGTCCAATCAAAATCACCCCAGCATCCATCCATGCATATTTGGATGTTTCATAGATTGAATCCAGTCAGCATTTTATCTATTTTGATCCCTCAGGTTCTTGACAGTTCTACTGATCACAGATCACATGTTTGGATCAATCCTCCTACACACAATATTTTCCTTCCTTCCACATTTTCTCTCATATGCAGCAGTTTGCCAGATGATGGCATCAGTAGCCTGATGAATGGGAAGGACCTCTGGCCCCGGCTGCATTTTAACTAAGTGGAGGGAAGAGAAAAGAGCATACACTGCAGGCGACGACAAGCATCGAACAATTCATCACAAACCCAATCTCCTCAGAACAGGTAACACCTCGACGTCGAACTGTGACCTGTCAGCCTTAAAGCCTACAGCCACATCTTTCTTTTATGTATCAACATACTTCCTGAGATGGTTTAGAGGTCCTGATTGGGTGAAATTTCAAAATCACCACTACATAGAGGCATTCCATTAAGACAGCTACAGAGGAAGAGTCAGGTTGCATCCATAATGACCCCATATTACCTATTTAGTGCACTACTTTTGACTAGAGCCCTGTCAAAAGCTGTGGTAATGGAATGCCTGTATGTAGTGGTGATTTTGAAATTTCACCCAATCAGGACCTCTAAACCATCTCAGGAAGTATGTTGATATGTAACAGAAGGATGTGGCTGTAACCCATATGGTATCCAAACGCAGTGAGAGCTGAGTTGCCTGCACTGAAGGGGTTAACACTAGCCAGAACTGGGTTGTCATGCACCAGGGCACCAAAGAATTATGATCAAGTGGGTCATTGTTTAACAGTGGAGCTGCTGGGAATTGGTCAACATAGCCTTTTGTGGAACATTTGAAGTCAAACTGTTTGCCTCTAACAGTACTGATTCATAAGCAGAATGTGTGTCACAAAGCATAATGTATATTTGGAGCATTCAGATGTGCCGACGCTACTAACGGTTTTCTAGGAATGGGTGTGCTTATCTGGGTATACAGTGCATTTGGAAAGAATTCAGAACCCTTGACTTTTTCCACATTTTGGAATGTTACAGCCTTATTCTAAAATGGATTAAATAAATACAAATATTTGTCAATCTACAAACAATACCCCATAATGACAAAGCAAAAACAGGTTTTTCACATACTGTAAGTATTCAGAACCTTTGCTATGAGATTCGAAATTGAGCTCAGGCGCATCCTGTTTCCATGGATCATCCTTGAGATGTTTCTACCACCTGTGGTAAATTCAATTGATTGGACATGATTTGGAAAGACACACACCTGTCTATATAAAGGTCTCACAGTTGACAGTGCATGTCAGAGCAAAAACGAAGCCATGAGGTCGAAGCAATTGTCCAAGGAGGTCCGAGACAGGATTGTGTCGAGGCACAGATCTGGGGAAGGGTACCAAAAATGTCTGCAGCATTGAAGGTCCCCAAGAACACAGTGGCCTCTGTCATTCTTAAATGGAAGAAGTTTGGGACCACCAAGACTCTTCCTAGAGCTGGCCGCCCAGCCAAACTGAACAATTGGGGGAGAAGGGCCTTGGTCGGGGAGGTGACCAAGAACCCAATGGTCACTCTGACAGAGCTCCAGAGTTCCTCTATGGAGATGGGAGAACTTTCCAGAAGGACAACCATCTCTGCAGCCCTCCACCAATCAGGCCTTTATGGTAGAGTGGCCAGACGGAAGCCACTCCTCAGTAAAGAGCACAGGACAGCCCACTTGGAGTTTGCAAAAGGGCATCTAAAGGACTCTCAGACCATGAGAAACAATATTCTCTGATCTGATGAAACCAACCAACTTTGACCTGAATGACAAGCGTCACCTGGCACCATCCCTACGGTGAAGCATGGTGGTGGCAGCATCATGCTGGTGGGGATGTTTTTCAGCGGCAGTGACGGGGAGGAGAGTCAGGATCAAAGGAAAGATGAATGGAGCAAAGTACAGAGAGATCTTTGATGGAAACCTGCTCCAGAATGCTCAGGAACTCCGAATAGGGCGAAGGTTCACCTTTTAACACGAAAACAACCCTAAGCATATAGCCAAGACAACACAGCAGTGGCTTCGGGACAAGTCTCTGAATGTCCTTGAGTGGCCAAGCCAGAGCCCGGACTTGAACCAGAATATCTCTGGAGAGACCTGAAAATAGCTGTGCAGCGACGCTCCCCATCCAACCTGGCAGAGCATTTTCTGTTTCCATCCTGTCGCATGTAGCCAACAGTATAACTCTGTCATTGTCATAGAGATTGATCTGAGGATGTCATCCAGTCTCCATTACATAGTATATTTCCCCTAAATTTCACAGAATGAAATCAACTGTGTTCAAATGAGCTAGTTAGATGTAGACACATTGACCTTTCACAAACATCATCTATCATAGGTCAGACATAACAAAAAAAATATGCGCACAGAATATCACACTACATCCCATTGTCAAGGAGTGAATGAGATGATCACACTTCCTTGTAGCCTATGCATCTGTGTTCAAACATTGTCATCAGTGCTGACCGTGGGGACCAGCATACTGTACACCCTGGAGTGTGTGTGGTATGATAACTTCGAGTGATTAGGAGGGATGTACTGTGATGTGTGTGATGGGAATGGCCCGGTACAGGATCTGCTGTAGCAGAGTGAGGGATGAAGGAGAACGAGGAGGGAGTGGGGCTGATGGTAACGTTCATTACACGCTCTGCTGCTCACACACAACGGCATCTCAGACACAGAGCCATCATTCACACACGTCCCCACAGGGGGAGCCGGGACACAGACACATCCACACGTAGGCTGCACACACATGCACTCACGTACACACACACATGCACATGTCAGTACACACACACACACACACACATACAGACACATACAGACACACACACACACACACATACAGACACATACAGACGCACACACACACAAGGCAGGACCTTCAAGAGGCTCCAATCCTCACTTTCTCTACTCCTAAGGGATTCCTCAGATATTTCAAGCAAATCAAATGTTGCATTTCATAGCTCAATTATCTCAACGGCTAGAAGTTTGCACTGGACCTCTTAAGAGTAGTTCTACATATTATCAAACAGGGAATTTCTCTGTGTGGTTCTATCAAAATTATGCCAAATTGAATACTATAAATAGTTTTTTATTTAACATTTTTATTTCACCTTTATTTAACCAGGTAGGCCAAGATAAAGCAAAGCAGTGCGACAAAAACAACAACACAGAGTTACACATCAACAAACGTACAGTCAATAACACAATAGAAAGATCTATGTACAGCGTGCGCAAATGTAGAAGAGTAGGGCGGTAAAGGCAATAAATAGGCCATAGAGGCGAAAATAATTACAATTTATCATTAACACTGGAGTGATAGATGTGCAGATGATGATGTGCAAGTAGAGATACTGGGGTGCAAAAGCAAGAGGGTAAGTAATAATATGGAGATGAGGTAGTTGGGTGTGCTATTTACAGATTGGCTGTGTACAGGTACAGTGATTGATAAGCTGCTCTGACAGCTGATGCTTAAAGTTAGAGAGGGAGATATAAGACTTCAGCTTCAGTGATTTTTGCAATTCGTTCCAGTCATTGGCAGCAGAAAACTGGAAGGAAAGGCGGCCAAAGGAGGTGTTGGCTTTGGGGATGACCAGTGAAATATATCTGCTGGAGCGCGTGCTACAGGTGGGTGTTGCTATGGTGACCAGTAAGCTGAGATAAGGCGGGGCTTTACCTAGCAAAGACTTATAGATAACCTGGAGCCAGTGGGTTTGGCGATTAATATGTAGCGAGGGCCAGCCAACGAGAGCATACAGGTCGCAGTGGTGGGTAGTATATTGGGCTTTGGTGACAAAACGGATGGCACTGTGATAGACTACATCCGGTTTGCTGAGAAGAGTGTTGGAGGCTATTTTGTAAATTACATCAAGTCAAGGATCGGTAGGATAGTCAGTTTTACGAGGGTGTGTTTGGCAGCATGAGTGAAGGACAGTTTGTTGCGAAATAGGAAGCTGATTCTAGATTTAATTTTGGATTGAAGATGCTTAATGTGAGACTGGAAGGAGAGTTTACAGTCTAACCAGACACCTAGGCATTTGTAGTTGTCCACAAATTCTAAGTCAGAACTGTCCAGAGTAGTGATGCTAGTCGGGCGGGAAGGTGCAGGCAGCAATCGGTTGAAGAGCATGCACTTAGTTTTACGAGCATTTAAAAGCAGTTGGAGGCCATGGGAGGAGTGTTGTATGGTGTTGAACCTCGTTTGGAGGTGTGTTAGCACAGTGTCGAAAGAAGGGCCAGATGTATACAGAATGGTGTAATCTGCATAGAGGTGGATCAGAGAATCACCAGTTGCAAGAGCGACATCATTGATATATACAGAAAAAAGAGTCGGCCTGAGAATTTAACCCTTTGGCACCCCCATAGAGACTGCCAGAGGTCCGGACAACAGGCCCTCTGATTTGACACACCGAACTCTATCTGAGAAGTAGTTGGTGAACCAGGCGAGGCAGTCATTTTAGAAGCCAAGGCTATAGTCTGCTGATAAGAATGTGGTGATTGACAGAGTCGAAAGTCTTGGCCAGGTCGTTGAAGACGGCTGCACAGTACTGTCTTTTATCGATGGCAGTTATGATATCATTTAGGACCTTGAGCGTGGCTGAGGTGCACCCATGACCAGCTCGGAAACCCGATTGCATAGTGGAGAAGGTACGGTGGGCTTCGAAAAGGTAGATGATCTGTTTGTTAACTTGGCTTCCGAACATTTTAGAAAGGCAGGGCAGGATGGATATAGGTCTATAACAGTTTGGGTCTAGAGTGTCTCCCCCTTTGAATAGGCGGATGACCGCGGCATCTTTCCAATCTTTGGGGATCTGAGAACATCAGCCGTCTGGATTTGGGTGAAGGAGAAGCGGGGAGGGGGGTGGCTTGGGCAAGTTGCTGCAGATGCTGAGATGTTGGCCGGAGTAGGGGTAGCCAGATGGAAAGCATGGTCAGCCGTAGAAAAATGCTTATTGAAATGATCGATTATCGTAGATTTATCAGTGGTGACAGTGTTTCCTATCCTCAGTGCAGTGGGCAGCTGGGAGAAGGTGCTCTTATTCTTCATGGACTTTACAGTGTCCCAAAACTTTTTGGAATTATTGCTACAGGATGCAAAATTCTGTTTGAAAAACCTAGCCTTAGTATATTGGTTCCTGACTTCCCTGAAAGTTACATATCGCTGGGGCTATTCAATACTAATGCAGAACGGTCACAGGATGTTTTTGTGCTGGTAGGGCTGTCAAGTTTAGGATGAACCAAGGGCTATATCTGTTCTTAGTTCTACATTTTTTGAATCAGGCATGCTTATTTAAGATGGTGAGAAAAGCACTTTTGAAGAGCAATCAGGCATCCTCTACTGACGGGATGAGGTCAATATCCTTCCAGGATACCCGGATTAGGTCAATTAGAGAGGCCTGCACGCTGAAGTGTTTTAGGGAGCGTTTGACAATGATGAGGGCTGTTTGTTTGACCGCGGACCCATTACGCACACAGGTAATGAGGCAGTGATCGCTGAGATCCTGGTTGAAGACAGCAGAGGTGTATTTAGAGTGCAAGTTGGTCAGGATGATATCTAAGAGGGTGCCCATGGTTACAGATTTAGGGTTGTACCTGGTAGATTTCTTGATAATTTGTGCGAGATTGAGGGCATCTAGCTTAGATTGTAGGACGGCCGGGGTGTTAAGCATGTCCCAGTTTAGGTCACCTAACAGTACGAACTCTGAAGATAGATGGTTTCATGCAAGTTAATAAACATTAACATGAAACCATAAATATCTCTTACCAACTCATAAACACTTAAAGAATCCCAATTAGATTTGAGCTCAATATCATAACCCCCTATTGTCATCATCAAAATATGTCAATAAATATAGAGAGCTTTAAAACAACACAATATGACCTGGTTCATAAGAACTTACAGAGACACAATGAGAGAAGGGACAAGAGCACTGACTGCTCTACAATCCATAACCATTGCCTGAATTACACCATACCCTAAATGGCTTGGAGGTTATCACTATCACTGACCATTTCAGAACTATTGACCGGGGTGCAGTGAATTTGGTCCCCTTCCATCACTGTGTGACTCCATCCCATTACCCCAGATTCAGTTCAAGGGACTTGACAAACGAGTGTCCATGTCTTCGTGACTCTCTGAACCAATCACAGCGGCCACTCAGATGCAATCACGGGCAGCTAATATTGCACCTAGACTCATCATCATTAATTACCAGCCCTCTATCAATAACTAATTATCCTAGCTGTCTCAGTGCATGATGGGAAACGGAAGATAGTCTTATTGCATGGGATTTATGTATTACAATCAAGGAACTATAGTGGCATAACCTATAGTATGTTGGTGCCATGTTGTTACATATGACCACAATTCATGTTCTACTTTATATAGGGGTTTATGGTGCAATTGAAGTCATTTAAGATTATTTTGCCATAGTTAATCTGGTATAGCCAGTATATAATAATCTGGTGGTCACATTGCTTAACAGTAAAGCATGCTTACAGTCCACATAGCACTCTACTGTATTAGCACTACGGCATGTGTTTGTACACAGTTCATGCATTAGCTCCAGTAGCCAGCCTCGTTCTATGGCCTGTGGTTTGGCAGAGAGATCATCACTGCATTAATGTGTTTCCCGTGAGAGGATACAGCTGTCCTTGAGTAAGGCACTTAACCACTACTGCCTCAGTAAACACTCAGCTATGCAAAGGCTAATAAGTAAAATGGCCCTCATGGTTTGCCATAGCATAAAGGTGTAATTTAGGCAAGAAAATAATCAGTGTTTCAATACATGTCATATAGCATATAGAATTTGTTTTAGAAATGAGATAGCTAAGAATGTGAAAGGGAGTAAGGGTAGAGTTGAGAAGAACCAATATGGCAAGTGAAGAGATGAGAGTAGTTCTACATTATAACAAAAACACTAGTCAGAGATAACATGCATTCTTAGGCTCTCTCTATAAATCATAGACAAAAACATACAAGATAAAGCTATTTCTGCAGAATATAATGTATTCTCTTATGATGAAGAAATAGCTCTGTCTTGTATGTTTTCGTCTATGATTCATAGAGAAAATCTAAGAATGCATGTTATCTCTGACCAGTGTTTTTGTCATAGAATAGAACTACTCATATTGACAATACATAGATCCCTATATAGATTCCTCTGTGGTGAACGGTCATAAACTGAACCGAATCCGAGATAAATGAGTTCATATTCCAAAAGGGGCCGTAATAGCCCTCCATCACTCTGAGACATTGACCACTGCCTTTAAAAGAACATAACACCTTGGAAACGTTGAGGTCAATTATCCGCAGTAAAGCCCCAGCGCCTCAGAGCACAGATTCTTTCACAGACGACTTCTGGGAAAGATAATCAATGTTCCTAGCTGTCAACCTGAGCAATCTCGATCGCAGGCTTTAAGGACCAGAATAACCTCAGCTTTAGAGTCGGGCTGCACATCCCTGAAACAGTTATTATTTGATTATTTAACCTAATCCTCCCCACTTTTATCATGTCAATGAGACGGCCTTGCGGTTCATTCCCAGTATGTTAAGCAATTATTATACAGAGACATGGAAATCGTCGTATCTCTTACTGAGATCACACACAAAGACAAGGGAAAGCTCACATCTACACATTAAAGTGGATCTATGAAAGTGAAAAGACATTGACATCCTTTGAAATCCATGATAAAATGATATTGTGTCCCTATTTGCCTAATCCCAGTCAGATAACACAGGGGATAAAAGTATACATGTTGTGTTGTAAGCAAACAAATAAAACTGTTCACGAAGACCTTATTTCCGTTCGATAGAAATCCAGATAAATTGAGGGCTGTGAAAGAAGACGATTAGCTGACCCCACAGCTGTGAACATCGGAAAAACAAAATCAAGTCTCCAAGGATTTGGGGGAAACCTCGTTGACGTGCAACAGCCTGTCTTAATTCCCTTTAAATCCTCTACATCCGCACTCAACCCGTAATCAATGCCACAGAAAAGTAAGTATCTAAACGACAGTGGGAGTGCAGAGACGGAGAGGTACTAGAACTATAGCCTTAGGCAAGGGAAGAGAGGATTAAAGTTATTTTATTACACTTAGAAATATGAGAAATATGTGTAAAATGTGAAGCCACAGGATTTGGAAACCTAGTATGCTGGAGCTTAATCTCACCTCGTGTTGAATAAGGCAACGAGTTACAACGCTCCACTAGATACTTGACCTTACAATACCTTTACATTGACAATCCATGCCACAGTATAAAACCAGCATCACACTGTTGTCACCTAAACCAAAATTATACTGTCTGCATATGGCTACATAGGTGAGCATTTGAGACAACTGTTTTTTACATCACAGTGT
Source organism: Oncorhynchus gorbuscha (assembly GCF_021184085.1). Lineage (NCBI taxonomy): Eukaryota > Metazoa > Chordata > Actinopteri > Salmoniformes > Salmonidae > Oncorhynchus > Oncorhynchus gorbuscha. The sequence goes on along the minus strand of NC_060187.1, from coordinate 62,548,279 downwards.
AACACTGCATATTGAAAGTGTCTTTCTAGCTGAAATACCCTTTCATATTGGCCTAAAACTAATACAAAGTACAATAACACTTAATGTAATATAATGTCTACATTTCATCAGGGAGTTAGCAAGAGAAAGTGTCATCTCCGCTCTCTCATCATACCCCACACAGCCATTACAATCCATTTAGCCTCTCCTCACGATCAGTAATGGCTTCTACTATCGCAGCTCAGCCTTTTATTGCTCTGAATTTATTTCTCGGATTAAAAAACAACTACAAAAATAACGTAGCCTAGCTACTACTCTGGTAATTCATAGCACCATTTTCTTTGGCCAGTGAAGCAAACCCCTATGTAAATCTACTATTAGACACGAATGTATGGCCCAGAGTGGGTATCATAAGACTTCCATTCAAACAACCTCTGGACACTCAACTCAACACTCAACTTCCCCCGAGACAACAGCCTTCAAGGACAGAGCTAGAAGACACATCATGCCCACTGCATTAATTATTCACTGCATGAAGGTCTAGTCGGGAGCAGATAAATGTCTTTTAAAATTCCTCTGTGCTCTCCACTGCAATTTGGTTGGGGAAAAGAGCACTGTTGCCTGAGAGTTATCATCCACTTTATCTCCCAAATGCCTGTCCCCAAAAACAAGCGCAATCCACTGAATTGAATGTGGAAAATGCAGGGTTTTCACTGAGGGTGATTAGTTTGAATAGAAGACAACAGAGAGTGCTTGAAAAGTGTGTGTGTGTGTGTGTATGTGCTTGCATGCGCATGTGTGTGTGAGTGTGTGAACATCAAAGCATCTCTTCCACATCACACGCTCTCATGTTGAATGCAATGTCTACACCACTTACGGTCCCCCATGGATTACAGAGCACTACAAAGAAACGCAGTTTATTAGAACTGACAACAATGACATTATTACAGCTATTTGGTGATAAGCACCATTGCGATATCCTCTGTGACCCCCACGGTTTCTTTCCCCTGGTAATCAGGAGTAGTGACAGAGCCGAGCCAGCGGGCAACTCCAGGCCATTTCCTCATCGTGCCTGGGAACAAAACAAACATCTCTCTCCACCAGCTGATCCTGTCCTCTACATAATAGACTTCACTCACGTCTCTCCCACTTCATTTCACCTCCCTTCCCAATACACAGAACCCCCTTGACGTCCCCCATGTGTAGCATGTCCTTTATGGAGGTTGTAGATGCAGCTACCATAACACATGCTAACAGCGATTGGCACTGGGGTGTACGAGGCTAAATCTCTTGCCAACGACATCACTTTGTTGACTATGATTAGCATTTTGCAGCAGACATCCATTGTCAGATTCTCGAGCTATTAGCCTTGAGGTAATGCTCTGCGAATCCTTTCTCAGACTCGTGCACTGCCATGTGGAGTACTTTGAAGTCATATTAAGTGACTTTATGAGAAGCCCTCGACTTCCAAGACAGACCAATAAAATCCAGCCAAAATGAGTGATGTATTTGGCCCCTTGCTATTCCAGGACTGTGACTGGCATTTAATTGGACGTCCTGCAAAGCACTCTGCTATAGTTTGAACAGCTGTATGTCAGCCCATTGTTTATTAAAGTGACCCAACCCCCTTGGATAGCGTCTCCTCTTGTACTACCCTGTCTGGCAGGAACAATAAATCAAAATCACATTTTATTCGTCACGTGCTTCGTCAACAACCGGTGTGGACTAACAGTGAAATGATTACGGGGCATTCCCAACAATGTAGAGTGAAAGAAAATGGAGAAATAATAGAAAAGTAATAATAGATACACAATGAGTAACGATAACTTGTTGTACTAGTTGTGCAGGGGTACGAGGTCATTGAGGTAGATATGTACATATATCTAGTAATAAAGTGACAGATAAGAAACAGTAGCAGCAGCGTGTGTGATGAGTACAAAACGTTTGTGTGAAAAGGTTCGATGCAAAAAGTGCATCCCCCAAAACACTCACCTCATCTGTCCCTAATTTGTTGTGTTGCTGTCATGCTACAGTACTTTCCTGTGTCTTAACTCTCATTAACACACTGACTCCCTCACACGCAGCATGATGACGTCCAGCAGTTCACTGTGAGAGTAGTTTTTAAGTCCATATAAACTTGTCATGAAAATGTCTGCTTTGTGTATAAATAAAAGAAAACACTATGTCACCGTTTTAAATACTGAAGTGAAGAGTCAGCAAAGCCATTTCCTTCTCTTAGTGGACGTGTTAAAAAGTTTTGGGAGTGAGGTAAAAACTGAAGAAAAAAAAAAACGCTCCAGTCAATTCTGAATTGGCCCGCTCAGCAGTTCAAACCACACTGAGACATTATTGGAATTGTACAGAACTGTGAAATAAATGTCCCCACTTTGAACTAAAGGAAAAAAAAATTGAATCCATTTTTCACTTGAGTGCAGATCTGCTGATAGCTTCCTTTTTGGAGACGGACTGCTCCTCAATAAAGAAATACCTCCATACCACTGTTTAAAAGTAAGGGGACATATTGCACTGAGAATGAGTAGGTATGTGTGAAACCTTCCTTTTGCTAGTGAGGGAACATGAATCAAATAAAACGTGTTATCGTAGACTGCAGTGCAGGTAAGGGATGTCTTCTGAGCTTCCTTTTAATTAACCACAAAAAGGCTTAACAAATTCAGGAGAATTTCAGGAGAGAATAAGAAAAGTTTGATTAAATTGGAGCAAATGCCCTTCTTGATACATTATCAGTGTTTTTGCTCTCTGAGGGTATGGTATTTCAGAGCATGTTTCAGATTATGAACCAATGCCTAGCAGTATACTGGCCTATAGCCAAGTAAAACTCAACTCCACAATGTACTTCACATCCACGGAGTTGAGTGGCGACTAGTGTGGGCTGACTAGAGCTCCGACATTGTTCCTTTTAATTGCGGGCTATTCTGTGGTTGCTGCTTTTTGATTTAAAAAAAAGCTCCAGTTCCCCCACGCTAGTCGCCTCTGAACTCTGCTGATGTGAAGTACATCGTGGAGTCGAGTTTTACTTGGCTAACTGGCCTACCGTTATGTTACGAGTATGCTGTTGCTGTCATCTGCAGGTCACACATGGAACTGCATAAACCATCCTCTCCTCCCTCGTGTAATGATGTTTCCAGTGAACTATCAATTATGTCCCTATAAAGCTGGGTTTCCTAAACTCGGCCCTCGGGACTCCAAGGGGTGCACGTTTTGTTTTTTGCCCTGGCACTACAAAGATTAAAATGGTCAACTAATCATCAAGCTTTGATCATTTGAATCAGCTGTGTAGTGTACGGGCAATGACCAACATGTGCACCCCTTGGTTTGGGAAACCCCTGCTATGAAGAGTATTTCTACTCTTATAGCAAATAACTTTGTGACAATGCATTTCAGCATCACACATTGAGAACAGCTTACAGGTGTCCTACCTGCTGAGTGTTTCTCCATTGGGTTCTCCTAACGTGAGACATATCCCTGTGGGACACTGGGGTACCTGGGGAGACAAGCTTAGGGACACACAACTGACATGAATACAGCCTTCGTTGGATCTTCTCTCATGTTGGGGGGAGGCAGATTCATTCAAGTAGATTTTTTATGGTTCAATAGTAAGGTGTATTTTAAGGTACAGTATGAGTTAATATATAATGTTTTGATTGAACCTGCTAGACATTTCTGGGCTACCAGTCTGCTAGACATTGCCACTGACATTTGGTGTTCTATTATAAATAGATTATAAAGACGTTGAGTGAATTATAGATGAAAATGTTTCATTTTGAAGAGAGTTGTGCAATAACTGACCGGACTACAAAGAAAGAAGACTGCACAATCCATATCACTTCATTGGCAACACTCACTTTAGTCACTTGAAACTTCTAAAGACTCTAAGGGGCGGGTTTGCGGACACAAATTGAGCCTAATCCTAGTCTAAATTGCACTTTTAAACTGGACTAACTGAAATTGCATTTCTCAGACATGGTTTAAAATAGTTTCAGATTTGCCCTAGTCTTGACTTAAAAAGTCTGGTTTTGAGAAGAACTCTAATCGTCCATCTAGATCTACACTGAACAAAAATATAAACGCAACATGTAAAATGTTGGTCACATGTTTCATGAGCTGAAATAAAATACAAAGCTTATTTCTCTCAAATATTGTGCACAAATTGGTTTTACAACCCTTTTAGTGAGCATTTCTTCTTTGCCAAGATAATCCATCCACCTGACTGGTGCGGCATATCAAGAAGTTGACAATAAAGGGCCACTCTAAAATGTGCAGTTTTGTCACACAACATAATGCCACGGATGTCTCAAGTTGAGGGAGCGTGCAATTGGCATGCTGACTACAGGAATGTCCACCAGAGCTTTTGCCAGAGCATTGCATGTTAATCTCTCTAACATAAGCCACCTCCAACATAGTTTTAGAGAATTTGGCAGTTCATCCAACAGGCATCACAACCGTAGACAATGTGTATGGCGTCATGTGGGCGAGTGGTTTGCTGATGTCAATGTTGTGAATAGAGTACCCCATGGTGGCGGTGGGGTTACGGTATGGGCAGGCATAAGCTACGGACAACGAACACAATTGCATTTTATCGATGGCAATTTGAATGCCCAGAGATACCGTGACGAGATCCTGAGGCCCATTGTTATGCCATTCATCTGCCCAGGTACCCTAGTGGTTTGAGCGTTGAGCCTAGTAACTGAAAGGTTGCATGTTCAAATCCCTGAGCTGACAAGGTACAAATCTGTCGTTCTGCAGTTAACCCACTGTTCCTAGACCGTCATTGTAAATAATAATTTGTTCTTAACTGACTTGCCTAGTTAAATACAGATAAGAAAGGTTTCAGCATGATAATGTGTGGTAAGGATCTGTACACAATTCCTGAAAGCTGAAAATGTCACAGTTCTTACATGGCCTTCATACTCACCAGGCATGTCACCGATTGAGCATTTTTGGGATGCTCTGAACCGACGTGTACGACAGCGTGTTCCAGTTCCCACCAATATCCAGCAACATCACACAGCCATTGAATACTTAGTGGGACAACATTCCACAGGCCACAATCAACAGCCTGATCAACTCTATTTGAAGGAGATGTGTCGTGATGCATGAGGTAAATGGTGGTCACACCAGATACTGACTAGTTTTCTGACCCATGCCACTTTTTTTTAAAGGTATCTGAGACCAACAGATGATTTATCTGTATTCCCAATCATGTGAAATCCATAGATTATGGTTTAACAAATTAATTTAAGTTGACTGATTTCCTTATATGAACTGTAACTCAGTAAAATCTTAGAAATTGTTGCATGTTGCATTTATATTTTTGTTCAGTTTAAGTGAAGGCTTAAATGAAACCTTGCCAGAGGCAGATTTAACTTCAGATTAAATGGATGTTGGTCCCCAGGTTGACCTTGGCAATGGAAGAAAATGGATTAGCTGTACTATTTCAACGATGATCAAAGAGCACCACCAAGGCCAGACAGAATGACAGTTATAGACAGGAGCAACCCACAGAATGATTTTGATTAAATCCATTTCCGTGACCATTTCTGTATGTACAAAGAAAATGCAGCTGACATTTTTTTGCTTGAGCCAAGGCTTTCATCTGAATCTCTTCGGGGAAGTCCCATCCCTCCTTCCCTACAAGTACTGATCACCTTGAGGTTTTTGGCATCTGGAACCTTCTATCGTGAAACAGAAAATGTGTGGTGTAAGTGAACCGACTCTATGCAGAATAGTCCAAAGTCTGCAACGCTATATGTGAACTAAAAGACAATAACATCAAGTTCCCTGATGCTGCTGCCCAAGCCAACTACAAGGTATAGATGGATGTATATTCCCATCAAGTGTCCCTCGACAGCTGATGCTGAGGAGTACAGGAATCTTAAAAACTGCTTCTCAATAAATGTACAAAGTGTGTGCACTTCCAATGCAATTTTCAGTTCTCCGACATTGCCCGTTGAAAAGGTGCATCTAATGACTCAAGGATCCTCTTTGTATGCTCAGCTTGAAGGAGGACAACAGAGTTGAATCATACTTGGTGACAGTGGGTATGGACAAACCAACTATCTTCACACAAAAGGACCTGAGCAAGAACAGTACATTCAAGCTCATATGCACACCAGAGACGTATCGGAGCGCATGTTTGGTCTATGGAAGAGCCGTTTCCAGTGTCTCAGAAACACATTTGCGCTTTCAACAAAGACGTTGCATTGTCATAATTGCAACAGCAGTGCTTCACAATTACCTCAAACATGGCTGCCCAGATTCTCGCATTGAAGATGAGGATGACCCAGATGTTCCAATAGTTGAGGCAGACAATAACAGAAATGGACAAGCCTGCAGAGACGATTTTGCTATGCAGCACATCTCACAACAAAGATAGCAACACCCATGTATTGGTAACAAAAAGGTATTTCATTCACAAATGGAAATGTCGGGACCCCGAACTGGTGCTGAATCAAAAATAACATTGGTACTGTTGCTGCTTCCTGTTTCTCTCCTCCTCCTTCATAGACAACTCAACATGAAGGGTTTGTATCTTCCTAACGTGGCTCTTTTAAATACATTAGTTTGAGCTCATGAAATTCCATGGGCAGTTTCTCATGCATGCACAGCCTCTTTGTCTTTGTCCTCCAGCACCGGATTAGTGACACAATCTTCCCTCCTGGCTGCTGCAGATGTAACGAGCTGACCATCCCGTAAGACAAGTCCCCTCCAAGCTACGGTAATCTGCCTCGAGAAAATGATGACATTTCTGCATTAGAGAACATTTCAAGAGTTGAGTTTATTGCATCATTTTTATTATGGGAGTGCAAGAGATGACTGGCAACATGACATATTCCCTGCAGTCCAGGGAAGGCACATGCTGAATGAATGTGTTCTACCAAATGAGGATTGGAATGGTCCCTCATCTTAACTGTTCAAATGGTCATCATCGGGGATACCTTCCAGGGGTTGTTGGCTATTAATGATCCCGGTCAGCAAGTATCTCACCTCATCGGTCGCTGGTCTTACCAGTCTTGAAACGCTCCCTGAGAGCAACAGCATGTCTTCTTTAAGTTGATTTTTATATTTTTCCACAGGACCTTAGAAGGAGAAGACCATATAGAAATGATGTTAGTGATTATGTATGGTATTGTTTGTGTTACATTTCTGTCACAGAAATACATTTAGGCCCCACTATGTTGTGTTACACAAGAAGCGGGCCAACAATAAATACAGTATTTTACCTGAAGTTGTTGTAGCGTCCTTTTGAGAAACTTTTTTTCATTTGAGTTTAATTCATTACAAATGGTAGTCCAGGCATTTATTTGTTTGTTTTCTGTTGATAAATCATGCTGTTTGTTCTAGATAACCTCTTGAAGCAAATTTTTCGTCGAAGTCATTGAAATTCTTTGAATGTTTTCTTTTAGCTCCATTCATTGTTTTGTTTAGGTGACTTGCTCCAATTCCACACAATGCTTATGTATTAGTGTCCCATCTCTGGTTTTTGAAGCATCCTCAGGTCAGCATCAAGTGCACATCGTTAATCTAATCAGGCTTCACAAAGATTAACTGGTTGGTCCTTAATTAACGTAGTCTGGGACGCCCTCGTCTAGAGCTAATTCATCTGAAGTTAAGCATAGTCTAATGAAGCCATTTTTCAAATCTGTATTTATTTAAGTAGAATTAGCCCAGTCCTGATTTAAATTAAACTCTGTGTGCAAAATCGTCTCATTATGCACAGCGAATGCAAAAAAATCATTACTCTGGACCCACAGAAAGTAGCATTATGCCCATAGACCAACACAAGTTTTTATTTTCTATAATTTTTTTATTTTTTATTTCCAGGTAGGCTAGTTGAGAACAAGTTCTCATTTGCAACTGCGACCTGGCCAAGATAAATCATAGCAATTTGACACATACAACAACACAGTTACACATGGAATAAACAAAACATACAGTCAATAATACAAAAGAAAACAAAAAGTCTATATACAGTGAGTGCAAATGAAGTAAGTTAAGGAAATAAATAGGCCATGGTGGCGAAGTAATTATAATATAGCAGTTAAACACTGGAATGGTAGATCGGCAGAAGATGAATGTGCAGGTAGAGATACTGGGGTGCAAAGGAGCAAAATAAATAATAAATACCAGTATGGGGATGAGGTAGGTAGATAGATGGGCTGTTTACAGATAGGCTAAGTACAGGTGCAGTGATTGTAAACTGCTCTGACAGCTGGTGCTTAAAGCTAGTGAGGGAGATGTGAGTCTCCAGCTTCATTGATTTTTGCAGTTTGTTCCAGTCATTGGCAGCAGAGAACTTGAAGGAGGAGGAATTGGCTTTGGGGGTGATCAGTGAAATATACCTGCTGGAGCGCGTGCTACGAGTGGGTGCTGCTATGGTGACCTGTGAACTGAGATAAGGCGGGGCTTTACCTAGCAGAGAGTTAGAAAGTTGTCAACATATTCAAAACCATTTCTAAACAGATTTTTCCATCAATGTAAACACTCTGCTGAGATGTCACAAATTGCAGGTGTTAAAGATTTTAAGAAACCACTGAAGACCAGTCTTAAAAAAACTGGGCCTCCACTCTCCACTCTTCAAACTCCTGCCATTTTAGAGAGCAACGCCCATTGAAAGTGTCTGATGTTGTGGTTTCAAGTGAAACAAATTTTCTGCTAATTCTATATTCCATATTATTTTATGTCTAGCGTTACACGATTTTATTCACTTACTGTTTATTAAAACATTGTAGACACTTCGGTTTCATTTTGATAGGCCTACCCCACTGGACACAAACTGGTTGAATCAACATTAACCACATTAAACACGTAATTTGAAATCTATGTGACGAAGTGAATCAACATGGAAAACTGATTTGATTCGAAAAATGTAATCAATGTGACATTTTTTGTTGAATTCATGTTAGTTGACAACTCAACTAAATGTTCATCAAAACTAGTTTTCATAAAAATTGGAAATCGGTATTTTTGGGCGCCAAATTTTTTTTTTATACCTTTATTTAACTAGGCAAGTCAGTTAAGAACACATTCTTATTTTCAATGACGGCCTAGGAACGGTGGGTTAACTGCCTGTTCAGGGGCAGAACTACAAATTTTCACATTGTCAGCTCGGGGGAACCAATCTTGCAACCTTACAGTTAACTAGTTCAACGCAATAACGACCTGCCTCTCTCTCGTTGCACTCCACAAGGAGACTGTCATGTTTTGTCTTAGATTGTCTTGTCATTATGCTTTCCCTTCTGTTCGTTTCCCCCTGCTGGTCTTATTAGGTTCGTTCCCTTTTTCTATCCCTCTCTCTCCCCCTCCCTCTCTCTCCTCTCTCTATCGTTCCGTTCCTGCTCCCAGCTGTTCCTATTCCCCTAATCATCATTTAGTCTTCCCACACCTGTTCCTTATCTTTTCCCCTGATTAGAGTCCCTATTTCTTCCCTTGTTTTCCGTTCCTGTCCTGTCGGATCCTTATCTATTGTTCACCGTGCTGTGTCTATGTATTGCCCTGTCGTGTCGTGTTTCCCTCAGATGCTGCGTGGTGAGCAGGTGTCTGAGTCTGCTACGTTCAAGTGCCTTCCCGAGGCAACCTGCAGTTCTTGATCAAGTCTCCTGTCTGTTCTCGTCCTTACGAGTAGTATTATGCCTTTTGTTTGTTAAGTAACTTTTCTGGATTAAATACTCTGTTTTCGCCAAGTCGCTTTTGGGTCCTCATTCACCTGCATAACAGAGACTGCCTGTTACGCGAATGCAGTAAGCCAAGGTAAGTTGCTAGCGAGCATTAAACTTATCTTATAAAAAACAATCAATCATAATCACTAGTTAACTACACATGGTTGATGATATTACTAGATATTATCTTGCGTGTCCTGCGTTGCATATAATCTGACTGAGCATACAAGTATCTAAGTATCTGACTGAGCGGTAAGCAGAAGCAGGCGGGTAAACATTCATTCAAACAGCACTTTTGTGCGTTTTGCCAGCAGCTCTTCGTTGTGCATCAAGCATTGCGCTGTTTATGACTTCAAGCCTATCAACTCCTGAGATGAGGCTGGTGTAACCGAAGTGAAATGGCTAGCTAGTTAGCGCACGCTAATAGCGTTTCAAACGTCACTCGCTCTGAGCCTTCTAGTAGTTGTTCCCCTTGCTCTGCATGGGTAACACTGCTTCGATGATGGCTGTTGTCGTTGTGTTGCTGGTTCGAGCCCAGGGAGGAGCGAGGAGAGGGACGGAAGCTATACTGTTACACTGGCAATACTAAAGTGCCTATAAGAACATCCAATAGTCAAAGGTTAATGAAATACAAATGGTATAGAGGGAAATAGTCCTATAATTCCTATAATAACTACAACCTAAAACTTCTTACCTGGGAATATTGAAGACTCATGTTAAAAGGAACCACCAGCTTTCATATGTTTTCATGTTCTGAGCAAGGAACTGAAATGTTAGCTTTCTTACATAGCACATATTGCATTTTTACTTTCTTCTCCAACACTTTGTTTTTGCATTATTTAAACCAAATTTAATATGTTTCATTATTTACTTGAGGCTAAATTTTATTGATGTAGTATATTAAGTTAAAATAAGTGTTCATTCAGTATTGTTGTAATTGTCATTATTACATATACATTTTTGATGAATCGGTATAAGCTTTTTTGGTCCTCCAATAATCGTATCGGCGTTGAAAAATCATAATCGGCAATAATCTGGACAAGAGGAATACCTACGTAAGAATGCTGTTCATTGATTACAGCTCAGCAATTAACACCATAGTACCCTCCAAACTCGTGATTAAGACCCTGGGTCTCGACCACGCCCTGTGCAACTGGGTCCTAGAATTTCTGACGGGCTGCCCCCAGGTGGTGAGGGTAGGAAACAACATCTCCACCCTGCTGATCCTCAAAACTGGGGCCCCACAAGGGTGCGTTCTCAGCCCTCTCCTGTACTCCCTGTTCACCCATGATTGCGTGGCCATGCACGCCTCCAACTCAATCATCAAGTTTGCAGACGACACTACAGTGGTAGGCGTGATTACCAACAACGACGAGATGGCCTACAGGGAGGAGGTGAGGGCCCTCGGAGTGTGGTGTCAAGAAAATAACCTCACACTCAAAGTCAACAAAACAAAGGAGATGAACGTGGACTTCAGGAAACAGCAGAGGGAGCACCCCCCATCCACATTGATGGGACAGTAGTGGAGAAGGTGGGAAGTTTTAAATTTGAGATACTGGGGTGCAAAATAAATAAATAAATACCAGTATGAGGATGAGGTCGGTAGATAGATGGGCTATTTACCGATTGTCTATGTACAGGTGCAGTGATCTGTGAGCTGCTCTGACTCTGGTGCTTAAAGCTAGTGAGGGAGATATGAGTCTCCAACTTCAGTGATATTTGCAGTTTGTTCCAGTCATTGGAAGCAGAGAACTTGAAGGAAAGGCGGCCGAAGGAGGAATTGGCTTTGGGGGTGATCAGTGAAATATACCTGCTGGAGCGTGTGCTGTGGGTGGGTACTGCTATGGTGACCAGTGAGCTGAGATAAGGCAGATTTTACCTAGCAACGACTTATAGATGACCTGAAGCCTGTGGGTTTGGCGACGGATATGAAGCGAGGGCCAGCCAACGAGAGCATACAGGTCACAGTGGTGGGTAGTATATGGGGCTTTGGTTACAAAACGGATGGCACTGTGATAGACTGCATCCAATTTGCTGAGTAGAGTGTTGGAGGCTATTTTGTAAATGACATCGCCGAAGTCAAGGATCGGTAGGATAGTCAGTTTTACTAGGGTATGTTTGGCAGCATGAGTGAAGGATGTTTGTTGTGATATAGGAAGCCGATTCTGAATTTAATTTTGGATTATTGATGCTTAATGTGAGTCTGGAAGGAGAGTTTACAGTCTAACCAGACACCTAGGTATTTGTATTTGTCCACATATTCTCAGGTATAAGGTAGTTGTTATGAAATTTTTTGATTATTTGTGGTATATCCCAGGGAAGGGCTAGTGGAATGTACAGTAAATCCCTGTTTGGGGTTCTCTTTGGCAGATTCATCTTGGTAATTGTGGCTGACATGAACCTGGTATACCCCAACCTGAGTCTTATGGTATAGACAGGTACGCCTGCTCTCGGCATTTTATTTTCCAATATCTATGTCAAATTGAGAAGTTTGTAAATACATGTTGAAAAAAAAATCATATTGCCAATAGCATCTATGGACCATAATTTTCAACAAATGAAAGCATAACTACTGTGCCTGATCCTGCCTGCCTCCTGCAACATTTCCACCCGTACGACTGCAACAAGGTCCCTATTTTATAGGCCGCTATGGGAAAACCAATACTCTGGTTTCCAAGGAATAGAGTTACTGTCCTATCGTGAGTTTGGATCATTTATTAAGGACCATTTATTGAGAACTGATTCCATTATCAATACATACAGTAATATTTACGTTCCGTAGCAAATCCATATTGATGCATCTTTACATTTGATACCCTGTTATCACTTAAAAGATTGTGGAACAGGTGTTCTATTTCAACATTTCTCTCTCCTTTCTTTGGAGGAACCGAAACCGTGTCAGTGCCAATGGGAACTTGAACTCTTTGGATTCTGACCAACATACAATGCACCAATCAGCTGTGATTGTATTAGTAATTTGTGTGGAGTTGTCATTCCAAAACAAAACACTGTTGGTTATGCTTGAATAGTTAGTGATTGATATGTGACCACTGCCAAGTTGTGCATTATATGCTGCCAGCTGCTGATGTGGGCGCATAAAATAATGTTTTGCCCGCGCTTCAGACGGCTACATTGGTCCGCTAACACAGGACTAGAATAGGCCCAGTGCACTACCGTCTTCCCCGATTGCTCAGTTTGGCCGGGCGGTCAGCTCTAAGAAGAGTCTTGGTGGTTCCAAACTTCTTCCATTTAAGAATGATGGAGGCCACTGTGTTCTTGGGGACCTTCAACCCTGCAGAAATGTTTTGGTACCTTTCCCCAGATTTGTGCCTCGACACAATCCAGACACAATCCTCGACACAATCCAGTCTCAGAGCTCTACGGACAATTCCTACAACCTCATGGCTTGGTTTTTGCTCTGAGATGCACTGTCAACTGTGGGACCTTATATAGACAGGTGTGTGCCTTTCCAAATCATGTCAAATCAATCAAATTTACCACAGGTGGACTCCAAGTTGTAGAAACATCTCAAGGATGATCAATGGATACAGGATGCACCTGAGCTCAATTTCGGGTCTGAATACTTATGTAAATAAGGTATTTCTGTTTAAAATGTTTAATACATTTGCAATAATTTCTAAAACACTGTTTGGGTATTGTGGGTAGATTGCTGAGGATAAGAAATAAATCAATTTTAGAATAAGGCTGTAATGTAACAAAATGTGAAAAAGGTCAAGGGGTCTGAGTACTTTCCGAAGGCACTGTATGCTTTCATTTCCCCAAAATATCCTCTTACCTTTCATTTGACACCCAATTTGATATACTATGTACTTCATATGTTGGTGCTCATGGGTCCTTTTAGATGGAAATGTCCATACATAGATTTAGCTGCTCATTTAACATTCAATAATAATTGTGGATATCTAAAATCAAGATTATTGGACAGTTCAACGTATGGATGCCTTGAACGATGCACATTTTTGTTGTGCTAAACCTCATTAGAGATAAGAAGTGTTTTATGGCATTCCCATGGTTGGATTGATGCTTAGATAATAGAAAAGCAACCCAAAATATGTATCGGGTCAGATACACAATTATAAACTCCTGAAAATGTTTGTCGATTGTTTTTCTTCTTCTGAACAGAGGCAATCAGTCTTGAGAGCGGAGTGCAAAAGGAACAAACTGGCAGGTGTCCAGCTCCATTTTGTGCCTGAGAAGAGAATCGGTTTCACACAATTCGCCCTGAAATAGGACAAGACAACCACAAAAGAGAACTCTTGCACACTTGGATGATTTCTACACAGTCCAAGGCCTTATGTGATTATTGGAAAAGTTTCAAGTCTGTCTCGGAGAGGCTCTTCTTGGTTTCAGTGGGCTTGGGTGTGATAGGTATGGGTGTGATACGTATGGGTGTGCTAGGTATGGGTGTGCTAGGTGAAAGTTTTTTTTAAAGGAATTCTTTGTGGCTTTCACAACAGGAGCAGCCAACTCTGAAATGAGAAGGCTGTGATGTCTGCAGGCTTACTGGTCAGGTATAGGACTAAACCACCGGCTTCAGTCAATCTCCTGAACAAGGACGAGAATCTATCTACACTGACTTAATCAGGATCAGGACTAGTTCAAACAGGGTTATAGTGGTGCCTGATGTGAACAAAAGTGCTGAATCTGTAAGACCAATGTTGACATTGTAATGCTATAGGAGAATTGATCAATCAACATGTGGATAATAGTCATGTCATTCCCTTCTATAAGAGTTAAAGGAGACTCTCAAAACACTTTACTCTTGGTCTGGGTTCCCATAATAAGATAATAAGACTACATTTCATTGCCTTTGGATGGACAAAACAGATGCCATAGAATAGATTTGTGGTGAAGTGTCAAAATTCAACCCCTGATTATAATCAATAAACAAAACAACCAAAACACCTTGGTCTCTCTGCTTACAGGTCCTTTGATAATAGAAACCCCTCGAAGCTCCTATTGATAGTCACCCTCTGAGAGAAGAAGATGATGTGTGCTTGAGTGACCTTGGCATGTCCCCTGGCTTCCTGTCCCAGTGTTGCCCCTGTCCAATCAGTGTCTCTCAGCCTGAATTGCTGCCAGTCTCTGGGATGGAGGAGGAGTAGCAGGCAGGCAGGCAGGCAGGCAGGCAGGCAGGCAGGCAGGCAGGCAGGCAGGCAGGCAGGCAGGCAGGCAGGCAGGCAGGCAGGCAGGCAGGCAGGCCCCTGGCCTCCTCTCCCCTTGTCCTCACCACATGACACCATGACATTAAAATGACAGAAATGTCACAGATGTCAGTGTGGCATCAGACCACAGAATAACATGGGGATAGACAGGCATGAGGAGAACAGTACAAAAGACAGTGAGAAAGTGCAAGAGAGGGGAGTTGATTAGGCCTAAGTGGCAGGTGTCATAGCCAGTGTTCAACACCAGCCAAGGATTAATACACGCTGAATCTCAGGATGCTGAGCCATTTCAATGCCTTTTATGTCAGCCAGGATCTGATCACTGTGTCTGCCATGGGATAGAGCCTTCATATAGATTCAACATATAAATGTTGGATAACAACTGACCTGCGCACCATCAACATAAAGCCTTTATAATACACCCATATGCATAGTGCTTAATTGAGCAGTTCTCAGGTCAAATCTTGGACAAATGATGACATAATACTTACTTATTCCTGATGCTTGGCTGCGGAAGGTATTGAATATACTGTAGCTAATGCTATGTTGAATATGTTGTCGCTTTAATAACTCTCTATAAAGATGTTATGTCATTTTTATTTAATTAAGTGTTTGTGTTATCAGTGGACCTGTAGCCTATAACAAACTACAATTCAATATATCACATTTTGACTTCCAAATAGGCCTAGCCTACATTTGCTCAACAGTTTTAGTCGTTAAATACTACTTACACCCCATCCAATCCACTGACACATTCGCCCAGATGGACCTAATTGAATGTGTTTCTCTCAAGCAGCACAACATCTGTGTTGAATTTGTTGAATCTAATGCCACTCCACTGCTCAACGCACCAGCCACGAACTCAAGAGCCAGCCAATCTGAAGACAAGCCCTAACAGTGAACTGCCCCAGGAGCACTCAACATTCCTTCTCCATTGGTTTCGGGGAGGAGAGGGGACCTGAGGAACATGGAAGACGAAGTTCCCACTTGTTCTGGGTTTAAACTTATACACTGCAATTTCCATCACAAAGGCCCTCAGCACAGTGCAGAGTTGACCGTGAGCCCTTTCAGGGGGAGACTCAGGAAGTGCTTGTGCTGCAGCCAACTCTATTCACACGCTGGCCCGTAGGTCGCTGTCAGGACCTTCCACGGCACGAAGGCTATTGTTATGTTGATCTAATGGCTGTGAAGGGTAATCCAAAAGGCCTTCATTAGAATGAATATCGGAATTCATAAACATTCAATGAGGGAGGAACATGGAGGCGTCGCATGGGAGGGCTGCCGTGAATTATTTGATTGAATAAGTTTGGATCACATGGGGAATGAATGCACAGTCCATCCATCAGTGTGTCATCATGACGTATTTCACAGTCCATACAGGAGAAGCTCTACCCTGCATGACAGTGTGTGTGGTATTGGACTATTTTGGCATGGAAAGACTTTGCTTGAATTCAAACCATAAACATTTTGAATGAACACGGCCTTGCTTCTACTACAGCATATTGGACGACTGTCATTCATATTCCATTCACCCAGCTCAATGTAAAAAATCGATAGGTTGAGGATACAACTTCCCTTGTACCCATCACAAGGTTGCTACAACCTAGCCTATGAATGACAGTTTATAACCTAGGTGCACATGGAGAGATCATTCTTTGTAATCAAGTTGAGTGACACATTCGATAACGCCTTGCACACTCTTGCCTCCGTTTAGCTGATCTAGGGTATAATCATTAGTCCAACAGTTGCAAACGAGAGTTTCTACTGGACAAATTCAGGTATGTTTATCCCAGTTTTGTTCAGTTTGCTTCCGTTTAAGATTTTTTCCCCCAACAGAATTGGCCCAATGAAACGTTTGACCCAAGTTAAACCATTTAAAGGCAATGCTACCAAATACTAATTGAGTGTATGTAAACTTCTGACCCACTGGGAATGTGATGAAAGAAATAAAAGCTGAAATAAATCATTCTCTCTACTATTCTCTCTGACATTTCACATTCTTAAAATAAAGTGGTGATCCTATATGACCTAAAACAGGGAATTTTTACTTGGATTAAATGTCAGGAATTGTGAAAAACTGAGTTTAAATATATTTGGCTAAGGTGTATGTAAACGTCCGACTTCAACTGTACATACACACATCAAATAGGCTACCTCACATGTATAAGACCCATTTAAGGGTTACCTCAGTAGTTGGATGAGCAAAAATGTCCCCTTCTCCTTGACTGAAAACATTCTAAATGTATAGTCTGTTGTTGCTATCCCAGTGAGGAAACCCAGGTGTGCATTGGTCAGTCTGTTTCTCTGTTTTTGTTTCACAATGTACATTGTTGAAAATGCTGCTTCACATGAATACGTGCTGACAAAAAAAGGATGTCACCTTTTGCACACACTGCTTCAGAAGTGGATACTCTGTGTCTGACACAAGGCCCCAGAAATAGGTAACACCTGATCTTAGTTCACCTTGCAATGTGTCATTTGCCTGCAGCTTCACAATCTCACTTTCTAATCCAGCACGGTCAGAGATGACACTGGCACATGAAAGGGGTTCTCAATGGAGTTGAAAATCTCATTGTACTCCATATCCTTGAATCTTGACTCAAAACTCCAATTTAAACTCTTCCAACACACGCACAAATGCATCATAGCTAAAATGTTGCAGTATGTCTGGGTTGGATGTGGTGACTGAGTTTTGGGAAATGAACAAACTGTCAGTCAGATATGAACAGTGTGGTGATTTTATTTTGAAATGCTGTGACGACACGCAGCATTTTGCCTGGAGTTGTAGCTTTCCCTTGGAGCTGGAGATTCACCGTGTTCAGGTGGAAGGTCACGTCAGTTAAAAAAGCCAGCTTTAATATCCACTGTGGATCATCCAGCTCTGGCTCCTCTCTCCCCTTGCTTGCACCAAATTCAAGGATTTGAGGGAGGAGAGAAATCTTTCCAAACTCTGCCACAAGACAGCCACCTCACCTCATTGTGAAATATTAAGTCGCAGTATTATGTCTGGTATTCCTCCAGCAACTCGCGGAATTGACGGTGATTCAGTGCTTCGCAATAATAATGTTCACCACGCGCATGACTTGCTGCATCACATTCTGTAAATTACAGTCTTTGAGTTTAGTCACAAGTGCTTCCTGATTAATGATACAATGAAATGTAACAAATTCCTGTCTCTTTCTTATCAGGCCTATGAATCCTCTCTCTTTCTCAACCGGCCTATGATTCCCTTCTTCTTCCCTGGCATGTTTGGGGCGCCGTCAGTGCACACAGATGCCAGTCAATATAATTATCAGCAAAAAATGTAACAAGGACTTTCAGAAAATACTCTCCTCATGTTTGTCCCTGAAGGGGCAATAAAATAAAAGTTCCTATCTGAACGACTCGTTTTGAGGGAAGCGGACCCAAACATAAAATTGGGCAATGTCACATCAGTGCTTTTGTCAAGCGCAATAGTAAAACACGGCGCCACGTATATGTCAGTAATCAGTTGCTTACCGGTGTCCTCGCCAATGGCTTTAAAATAGCTTCCTTGTTTGTGAAATCAGCATACAATATTTCGGCAAAAAAACATTATTTGACAATCTCCGCATTTGTGATGGCCTTCTTATTTCTCGCGAGTATCCAAGCAATCTCATATGTCGAAGGGTAATCCAAAAGGCCTCTCGTTTTCTCTGCAACAGTGCTAGATCTGTTGCATTCTATTTTGGTAAATGTTCTATTTCGGTCTTTCTGTTCAACAGCTGCGCTATACTGCCATCTATCTGCCGTCCAGGGAACAATATATATATATTCAATAAAGTGATTCAGGCCTGCACAAGACACGTTGCATTTAAATTGGGTTAGTAAACCAGCTACAATCATGCAGTACAGTGTACAGTCAGCAGTAAGCAGTTTAGCAGTTACCCCAGCGGCAATACATTCATAAAAACAAAAGCTTACCTTGACTTGGAAGAGTTGCAATGTTGGATAGCCATAAGGTAACATAGGATCACTTTCTGTTTGAGTAGGCTAAACTAACTAGCTGCATTCTACACTAGCTCAGTAAGTGAACGTGATATACTACAAAATATAGTTAGCTCACTCTCTTTCTTACTTATCCTTAATTTTGGAAGAATTTAATTTGTTCAAAACTGTTCAACTATTGTAATTTCTTTCTTTGAGTCAACTACTCAGCACATTTTTTTGCACAGCAGTGCTAGCTAGCTGTAGCTTATGCTTTCAGTACTAGATTCACTCTCTGATCCTTTGATTAAGTGGACAACATGTCAGTTCATGCTGTAAAAGCTCTGATAGGTTTGAGGATGTACTCCAGAAGTTGTCATAATTAATATGTACATCTATGGAAGGGGGTGAGAACCATGAGCCTTCAAGGTTGTGTATTGAAGTCAATTTACCCAGAGGAGGACGGAAACTTGCTGTCCTCCGCCTACACCATGGTGCTACCCTACAGAGTGCTGCTGAAGCTACTGTTGACATTCATTGCAAAACAATGTGTTTTAATAAATTATTTTGTGATGTGAATGTATTTAGTATAGTTTTACTATTTATTTATTTTGAAATTCAATGAGGAGGATGGTCCTGCCCTTCCTCCTCTGAGGAGCCTCCACTGATATACACATACACTATTCATCCCATTACACTTAAGTTATGTTGCCCATGGACAACTATGCATGGAGCAAGTCTGGGTTTCCCAAAAACATCATAGCAC
The DNA here is from genome assembly GCF_021184085.1 of Oncorhynchus gorbuscha. Classification (NCBI taxonomy): domain Eukaryota; kingdom Metazoa; phylum Chordata; class Actinopteri; order Salmoniformes; family Salmonidae; genus Oncorhynchus; species Oncorhynchus gorbuscha. Next base: position 62,528,726 of record NC_060187.1, on the reverse strand, counting down.
TAAGATCAAATCAAATCAAATTTATTTATATAGCCCTTCGTACATCAGCTGATATCTCAAAGTGCTGTACAGAAACCCAGCCTAAAACCCCAAACAGCAAGCAATGCAGGTGTAGAAGCATGGTGGCTAGGAAAAACTCCCTAGAAAGGCCAAAACCTAGGAAGAAACCTAGAGAGGAACCAGGCTATGTGGGGTGGCCAGTCCTCTTCTGGCTGTGCCGGGTGGAGATTATAACAGAACATGGCCAAGATGTTCAAATGTTCATAAATGACCAGCATGGTCCAATAATAATTAGGCAGAACAGTTGAAACTGGAGCAGCAGCACGGCCAGGTGGACTGGGGACAGCAAGGAGTCATCATGTCAGGTAGTCCTGAGGCATGGTCCTAGGGCTCAGGTCCTCCGAGAGAGAGAAAGAAAGAGAGAATTAGAGAGAGCACACTTAAATTCACACAGGACACAGAATAGGACAGGAGAAGTACTCCAGATGTAACAAACTGACCCTAGCCCCCCCAACACATAAACTACTGCAGCATAAATACTGGAGGCTGAGACAAGAGGGGTCAGGAGACACTGTGGCCCCATCAGAGGACACCCCCGGACAGGACCAGGAAGGATATAACCCCACCCACTTTGCCAAAGCACAGCCCCCACACCACTATAGGGATATCTTCAACCACCAACTTACCATCCTGAATATAGCCCACAAAGATCTCCGCCATGGCACAACCCAAGGGGGGGGGGGGGGGGGGCAACCCAGACAGGATGATCACATCAGTGACTCAACCCACTCAGGTGACGAACCCCTCCCAGGGACGGTATGAGAGAGCCCCAGTAAGCCAGTGAAGCAGCCCCTGTAACAGGGTTAGAGGCAGAGAATCCCAGTGGAAAGAGGGGAACCGGCCAGGCAGAGACAGCAAGGGCGGTTCGTTGCTCCAGAGCCTTTCCGTTCACCTTCCCACTCCTGGGCCAGACTACACTCCATCATATGACCCACTGAAGAGACCCACTGATCATCTTTCGTCCATTTAGTTTCAATATAATTAAGATGATCTTAGTGCTAAGATGCTTTTGGGAAACCCAGCCCAGGGTGTTATGCCATGCCTTGTTGAGTTTCCTTTAGTACACTCACGTTGTCATAGCCTACCTTGCTCATTCGACCTGCAGGGTCCATCATTTTCAGATAGCCCGACATCCAACATTGAGTAGTTTGACTAGTTCAATTCTACCTTTGCTGTTTTGAATGTTACAACTGTTTTGTGATAAAGCATACAGATTTGTTTCATCTCGGGCGACTGGGACCATCATACGTGCACGAGCGGCGCGCGCAATATGAGAGCGCGCGTGGAGGCGGTCCGGCTTCTTCAGTTTTCTGTAATCGTTTTTCGGTTGCTACCTTCAGTTAAATAGCAAGGACACGAGTGCGAGCAGACGGCCGTGTGTGTGGATATACTTTTCACCTGGGATTTTAATTCTAAATACAGCATCGACGGTCAGCTGCCAGGTAATATTTTTGCACGCATGTTACTGTCCATGGTATGTGTACAGAAACTAAGTAAATGTCCCGTGAAAGTGGCATTTTCCGATGAGGGGGTGTGGGACGTGCCTCCCTTTGTGCCTGAGCAGCTCAAAGCTTATTGTGGACACTTGAGAAACGTTGGATTCACACATTTCCAAGCTGTTCATTTGGCCCTCGCGTCGACTGGCCTTGACGAGCCCTTGATGCCATGTCGAAGAATCTCTAAAACGTGATGTTCTCTGCATATTTTTCCGAGTTTTAAACGCGCAGGCCTCTTCATTTAAATTCCCCATGGCAGGACATGACACAGCGGGTGTTACTTTTTCCCTGCAGTGTTATTGATGTTTGTTATGCATTGTTTTTTTGACAGCCCTATTTGTGTCGCGGGCACATGCTATTTGTTTATTTTCTTTTCGGTCGACCCGGGGAGGCTTTCAAATTGTGTTGACCAATTGTCAGCTGGCTCCGAAACAACGACAGAAGAAAGTGATACATTGTTGTGTCCTATTTATTGAGGCCCATAGTCAACATGCGCGTCATATTTGATAAATGTAACTATCAATTTTTAGAATTGGTATAATTTCCCCAACGTTGCCAGCTCACACCGGTTTTGCAAGTTGATACATGTCTGGCGAGTGGATACACAAATAGCGTTGATGTCCTTATCATAACACCCCCGGGAAAGATAGTGGTAAAGCACTACTAACCGGTTGCATCTTTCACCGTAACGTTAAATCCTATTCCCCAGGCTTTCGTTCGAAACAATATTAACCGATATCACTGACCGTGACAGATAAAAAAAAATACCTCACATTATTGTCATCAAAGCCTAATGCGATATCTCAGTCATCTGATGCCCTTTTTCGAGGCACAGGCCCTGATTAGTTGAGTTTTATCGACTAGTGTCTCTTTCGGTCTATGTTCAATCAATCGATGTGGTGATATTGAATGAATTGTTTTACATACGACTATATTGTCAGTAGGCCTGTGACACTTGACTCTTCAAGTCAAGACATCTTAAAAGCATTGTTCTTTCATACTCCAAAAATGTGTAGGTGGTTTGTTAACACAGTAATATTGGATCTTCATGAATGAGTTTGAGATCTTAGTAGTTTGTCGAAATATTGATGAACCGCAAATAACTTCACCACCTTGCCTTCAACACATTAACCAGAAAAGTGAAACAGATTTACATAATTACCCTGTTGAGAAAATAATGTCTGCCTGCTAGGACAATCAAGTATTCTGTTGTACTCAACCACACCATGGAGGCAGGTAACTGCTGTTGTGTGGTTAGAGAGATGAGCCAGATACTGGAGGGTTACCAGTTTGTATCTGGGGTCCGGCGGGAAGTGAGCTGGCAACCGGTGTGTTGCTGGTATCAAATCAAATCCTAGATGCCATTGCCTGCTGTTGTGCCCTTGAGCAAAGGCATTTAACCCCCACAACAAAAGCACCCTGGGTGCCCAGTGTGGCAGCCCCCACACCTCTCCTCCCAAAAACCTGTATGTGTGTCTTTCGGAGGGGTTGGGTTAAAAGTGGAAATTACATTTCGGTTGGACCTTGTGTGCAATTGACCGATACAGTCAATTGACCAAAGTGCCTTGCTTAAGGGCACAATGGCATCTTAATCTTAACCTGCAAAACAGCACAATGACTAATAAAATGATAGACTGCGCAACCATGGAACCCTGGCAGTCCCCCCAAAGTAATTTATTTGAAAAGGCCTGGGAAGGCTAACATACCATTACACCACTCATTTATTTAGCATAGAAAACATAATGAAAGATAAAGCTGTGCTGTTTGGTGTCTGTTTCCTAGGGCCAGGATGTCCAGTGAGGTGCAGAGACCGGACGACAGCCCCAGCACCAGTGGGGGGAGCTCGGATATCGAACAAAGAGAATCATCAGTACCCCCAGAACAGGAGCGGGAACAAGCACAGCCCAAAAAGAAGGAGACCAAGATCTCCAGTAAAACAGCTGCCAAACTCTCAACCAGTGCCAAGAGGTAAACCTTGAATCTGGCTCAGTTCAGTGGTATTTAAGTGGGGCAGGTTTGAGCACCTTCCTATCCTCAGGGTGGTGAGTTACACTGAGTGTACAAAACATTAGTGACACCATCCTAATATTGAGTTGCAACCTTTTTGCCCCCAGAACAGCCTCAATTCGACAGGGCATGGACTGTACAAGGTGTGGAAAGCATTCCACAGGGATGCTGGCCCATGTTGACACCAGTGCTTCCCACAGTTGTCAAGCTGGATGTCCTTTGGGTGGTGGACCATTCTTGATACACCTAAGAAACTGTTGTGAAACTGAGTGTGAAAAACCCAGCAACATTGCATTTCTTGATGCACTCATGCCGGTGTGCCTGGCACCTACTACCATACGCCGTTCAAAGGCACTTAAAATATTTTTTCTTGCCCATTCACTGTCTGAATGGTACACAATCCATGTCTCAATTGTCTCAAGGCTTAAAATGATTTCTTTAACCGGTCTCCTCCCCTTCATCTATGTTGATTGAAGTGTATTTAACAAGTGACATCAATAAGGGATCGTAGCTTTCACCTGGATTTACCTGGTCAGTCTGTCATGGACAGCGCAGGTGTTCCTAACGTTTTGTAGGCTCATTGTATATAACGCTAACCGGTCCAATGGACATTAGTATTATAGTCACACTCATGCTATTAATATATCCATTAGATTTAATCCATACAACATATGTAATGAAAGGTTACCCTGTTGCATCTATCGCATCATGACACTGTAATGCCTGTCATTCATCTGACAGGCAGATTACTATGATGACTATGCCCCTGAGTCTTTCCTGGCCGTGTGATGATAAGAGCTGACCAGGAAGCAGTCTGGACTTGCCTTGGTTATAGCATTTTCATAGCGCTTTCCTTAGCAAGGTCAGGTGGCCTGAGCCGTAATGATGATGACCATATTTTCATTCATCACACATATCTGTGTGGTTAGTGTTGTCACAAACAGCATTCCCACTTCCGCCCACCTAGTCTTGCCAGTGGAAACACAGATTGATGCGAGGTGATGATAGAATTATGCAACCAGCCGAGCCAGGGATTGGCTGAGACTACAGCGCTTTTTTATAACTACCCCTGATGTTTGGAACATCTTCCTGATGTGTAGCACACTTTTAAGACAGTCCGCTGTACTCAAACCCAGGGTTTTAGTATTACGACCGCAACACTGGACACCACAGGTCTCTGTTGATTAAATGGGCTGCAGTTTTGTCAGTGATGGTATAATGTGTTTCCATGGTGTTTTCCCCCCATGCCTGGTTCAACGCAGATGGATGTGACACAACATTATGACTGATGGGTTAAATTGCACTGTTGTGTGTGTGAATCATTACATGTCATCCTTTTTATACGAAGATGTTTATATGATGTTATTAACCCTTCCCTCCGCAGGTGACTGCTGCAGGGTTAAATTTGAAAGAGTAATTGAGAGATGTTGACATTTGTACAGGCCTATTGTAATAACACACACACACGCTGATAAACAGAGGTTGCCTCATCATGTTTGTAATGTGCCTGATGCTGCTTCCTCATGGAAAAGTCAGTTTAACAACAGTATGGCACTGTGTGACACCATTAGTTGGGTGATATTTGGGGAGACCTCATCTACGATATGCTAATCTAAATATCGTGATATCTGATATAATAGTTTTGCGCCATTAATTACTAAATCATTTCAGACTGTATAATGTTTGTGCATATTTACAATATAGTGGCATTCTCATTAAATAACCTTAGCATTTTTACAGCCAAACTGATATAACTGCACTTGATACAGCCAAACTGATATAACTGCACAGTTTTCTAGTCTTGCACATCACGATATCGTCTTGCACGTCACAATATATCGTCAATGTCAAATATCACAATTTTCGATTGAATCATATATCGGCCCAACCCTAGACATAATAAGCCTACAATGGATTGCCTTGACATTTGGTAAATTGAGATTTTTATATGTTAACTCATATGACTGCAATTTGTGGTCTGGTCTACCTGTATCATCATGTTCTATGGATTTATTAACAACATGATATTTGTGCATTTCATTATCACATGGAGTCAAATGCATTCTGGGAGCTTTTTCAGTTATGTGATTAGAGATATTCATTGCCGCAAAGATTAAAACAGAGTATCATTGTTTTTCAGGATTCAGAAAGAACTTGCAGAAATTACACTCGACCCACCTCCAAACTGCAGGTAAGGAAAGATTGCTCTCTACCAGCATTTATGTTTATTCACCTTGCTCATGTTGTGGCCTTGGGATTTCAGGATATACTGTATTTCTGTTAAGGGTTGTTGGTTCTAAGAATGAAGGATGGACTTCAGTCTTTCTGGTTTTACATAGGCGGTCAGGTATTACAGTGGTATATCCTTGTTATGATAAAGATGTTAATCATACACGTAAGAATGATTTACTCTAGTACTTTTCACAACATGTCTATAGTTTTGTTCTCTTCTACCTAACACAAGATGTAGGCCTACTTATCTAACCGTATAGGAGACGTACCATTTTAGATCATACGATTTCAGTTTAAAAGAGAACATGTGATTTTAAAAAGTTTTGATTGTCACAAACAGACAATGGTTATTGTGTTCTGCTGCCTGTTCTTAAAGGGAGAGATATGGTGGCCAGCTAGCGAGTGGCAGACCGACCACGTGCATCAGCCGCTGAATAACAAAAGGCATCACTGGGGGATGTTGTGCAGAGGCCTTATTAACTTAAAGAACACAAAGTGACGTTGTCATTGATTATCCTCCCCTGTTTATAACAGCACGGTAATTACCTCAGTCTCAGCATTCAAATGTAAATTACCAGAGAAAATGGAGGCCAGGCACAAGGCAACTGCTGCTTTTTGGCCATTTTAGATTGGTTGTGTTCATTTTATATGCACCTGATAAAATGGCAAAGAGAGATGGCCCTGACTCATCCAGTGCTAAACAGACAGTTGTGTGTGGTGCTGTGAACTTATCACTTTAACTGAGTTTCATGTAACACCCTTGCTGAAATGGTGAATATATATATATATATATATATATATATATATATATATGTGTGTGTGTGTAACCTTTTCATTCTAATTCAAAATGTAGTTACTGAAGGGTAAATGAGATATTGAATATTGGCTCTTTACTCAAGGACTTCAAATAATTTGTTAAAATGGACTCTGAAAAATAAGGTTGTCACGTTGGAAATTATTTTGCTTGAGGCTACACAGGCAGAGTGATTAAAGGCGTCATAATTTTAAAGTAAAATAATCACTAACAGAAATGTACGCAGCCATAAAAATAACTAGTTGTCTGGAAAACAATTAGGTGTTTTAAAGATTATCCTCTCTGTGTATCCCGGGGCTGCATATTCATGCTAATCCCAAAACAACTAGGGCTGGGACGATACCAGTATAGCAATATGTTTTTCTGTACACAAAAATGAAAAAAACGAAGCAGACCAGACTCTTTGGTCCTTTTTAAAAAACCTGCTGTATGTAAAATATGATGTGCTATAGCTTGAAAGTAAATACATGTGACTAAATGACAACATCATGTTTGTTTTCAACATCAGGGCTGTTTTCCTAAAGAAGTTAAATCCCATTTGTGTTTTCTTTCCATGTCACGATACTAATGAGTATCGCGATACTGGTATCGTCCCAGCCCCAATAACAACTAAAATAAAATGGCTTTTATAACACATCCTAATTAAAATGTTCTTCCACTGTTATAATGGTCTGATTAGGGTTATAGAATATGTATAACAGAACATTTCTATAATCCTTAAGAGTCTATTGATGCACCCGTGCGTCAATATAAGTAACAAAATACAAAAATCGGTCACTGTAAGCTAGATATATATATATATATTTTTACATGGGCTGCGTCTCAATCTGCATCTGCCTATGTCGGTCTTCCGTATCTGCGGTAGAGGGTGGCCGAGCTATAGCATTATTTGTCAGACCATGAGGCATCCAGAAAATCGGTCGTCTCACGAAAAGCAGTTTTGTTCTACGAAGGTTTGGTTCTATCGTGGGACTTGTCTGACGCTAACCCATACAAATGAATGGAGGTAGTTTAGTGACAACTAAAATAAGGGGTTAAATATGTGTCAAATTAAAATCAAATCAAATGTATTTATATAGCCCTTCGTACATCAGCTGATATCTCAAAGTGCTGTACAGAAGCCCAGCCTAAAACCCCAAACAGCAAACAATGCAGGTGTAAAAGCACGGTGGCTAGGAAAAACTCCCTAGAAAGGCCAAAACCTAGGAAGAAACCTAGAGAGGAACCGGGCTATGTGGGGTGGCCAGTCCTCTTCTGGCTGTGCCGGGTAGAGATTATAACAGAACATGACCAAGATGTTCAAATGTTCATAAATGACCAGCATGGTCAAATAATAATAAGGCAGAACAGTTGAAACTGGAGCAGCAGCACAGTCAGGTGGACTAGGGACAGCAAGGAGCCATCATGTCAGGTAGTCCTGGGGTACGGTCCTAGGGCTCAGGTCCTCCGAGAGAGAGAAAGAAAGAGAGAATTAGAGAGAGCATATGTGGGGTGGCCAGTCCTCTTCTGGCTGTGCCGGGTGGAGATTATAACAGAACGTGGCCAAGATGTTCAAATGTTCATAAATGACCAGCATGGTTGAATAATAGTAAGGCAGAACAGTTGAAACTGGAGCAGGAGCATGGCCAGGTGGACTGGGGACAGCAAGGAGTCCTCATGTCAGGTAGTCCTGGGACATGGTCCTAGGGCCCAGGACAGTTGAAACTGGAGCAGCAGCATGGCCAGGTGGACTGGGGACAGCAAGGAGTCATCATGTCAGGTAGTCCTGGGGCATGGTCCTAGGGCTCAGGTCCTCCGAGAGAGAGAAAGAAAGAGAGAAGGAGAGAATTAGAGAACGCACACTTAGATTTACACAGGACACCGAATAGGACAGGAGAAGTACTCCAGATAAACAAACTGACCCTAGCCCCCCGACACATAAACTACTGCAGCATAAATACTGGAGGCTGAGACAGGAGGGGTCAGGAGACACTGTGGCCCCATCCGAGGACACCCCCGGACAGGGCCAAACAGGAAGGATATAACCCCACCCACTTTGCCAAAGCACAGCCCCCACACCACTAGAGGGAAATCTTCAACCACCAACTTACCATCCTGAGACAAGGCCGAGTATAGCCCACAAAGATCTCCGACACGGTACAACCCAAGGGGGGGGGGGGGAGGAAACCCAGACAGGCCGACCACAACAGTGAATCAACCCACCCAGGTGACGCACCCCCCCCAGGGACGGCACGAGAGAGCACCAGCAAGCCATATTTATATTTCCTGAGCTTTCTTATATCTCCTAGATATAGGACAGACGCTTGAACCTTATTCTGTAAGATTTGTTTTACTGTCTTTCTTGCCATTTATGAATGTGTTATACAGTGCATTTCTATGGTTTATGGTAGTTAAGGCCAAATTCAATATATTTTAAAATAATTTTTAGAGATATTTTTGGTGCCTAAAAGGTTCCTAAAATTACAAATCAAATAGCTAAATGATCCATGGTATGACCATCTTAAAATTATTCCATATTTAAGCTTAGTAGATCACCCCCACACACCCTTTTTTAAAAGTGAATGTCGATAAGGGCTAAAAAACTATTTGCTTTGCATTAAAAAGAGGCTTGTCAATGTCATCATTTATGCCTTACGCATCACTCACTACCGACCAAGTTAGTCTCAAAGGTTATTCATTTTATTTCACACTGCAAGTGATGTCACTGTCTATTGGCCCCTTCAGAAGACAGTGTGTGTTGTATTGAAAAGATCACCTCGCTCGGCACATTACACACAGAGCCGGGGCCGGCAGATTTATTTCCTCTCGTCGCTCACCCCACTGAGAGGCCTGCAGTCAGACATCCCCTTTGTTTAAGCAGGGGAGAGTCTCCCAGCCTTATCATCCTGTAAAAGAACATCTTTGGAGATGGCCTGCAAATTGAATCATGAGGTGATCGTAGAAGGTTGAAAGTACTGGTTGATGTGTCGTTGGCTACTGTCTAATCACTTTCTAGTACTCTGCTTTATAACAGTCCTAAGCATCCATGATATGACATTGTCTTTCATCAGTACTGTTACTAAATATTTGTTAGAAATTGCATTTGTTCCAAGCGTTTTGGACCCTGTGTTTTTTCAGCATGTGAACACGAGGGCAGTAAAATGTCATTCCCAGCTCCAGTTTATTATCATTATTGTGACAGCTCTCTCACCTTGTCATTGTCACTCATCAAACAAGTTTTAATTTTTTTTAATTACATTTTTAATTTCACCTTTATTTAACCAGGTAGGCTAGTTGAGAACAAATTCTCATTTACAACTGCGACCTGGCCAAGATAAAGCAAAGCAGTGTGACACAGACAACAACAATGAGTTACACATGGAATAACATGGAATAAACAATGAACAAGCCAATAACACAAACAAGTCAATGACACAGTAGGAAAAAAAATAAGTCTATATACAACGTGTCCAAAAAGCATGAGGAGGTAGGCAATAAATAGGCCATAGTAGCGAAGAATGACAATTTAGCAGATTAACACTGGAGTGATAAATTATGTGCAAGTAGAGATACTGGTGTGCAAAAGAGCAGAAAAGTAATTAAAAACAGTATGGGGATGAAAGGTAGATTGGGTGGGCTATTTACAGATAGACTATGTACAGCTGCAGCGATCGGTTAGCTGCTCAGATAGCTGATGTTTAAAGTTGGTGAGGGAAATATAAGTCTCCAGCTTCAGCTGCAATTCGTTCCAGTCACTGGCAGCAGAGAACTGGAAGGAAAGGCGGCCAAATGAGGTGTTTGCTTTGGGGATGATCAGTGAGATATACCTGCTGGAACGTGTGCTACGGGTGGGTGTTGTTATCGTGACCAGTGAACTGAAATAAAGCGGAGCTTTACCTAGCATAGACTTGTAGATGACCTGGAGCCAGTGGGTCTGGCGACGAATATGTAGAGAGGGCCAGCTGACTAGAGCATACAGGTCACAGTGGTGGGTGATAAGGTGATTCGGTAACAAAACTGATAGCACTGTGAAAGACTGAATCCAGTTTGAGTATTGGAAGCTATTTTGTAGATGACATCACTGAAGTCGGATCTGTAGGATAGTCAGTTTTACTAGGGTAAGTTTGGTGGCGTGAGTGAAGGAGGCTTTGTTGCGAAATAGAAAGCTGATTCTATATTTGATTTTGGATTGGAGATGTTTGATATGAGTCTGGAAGGAGAGTTTACAGTCTAGCCAGGCACCTAGGTATTTATAGTTGTCCACATATTCCAGGTCAGAACCGTCCAGGGTGGTGATTTGAAACCAGTTTTAACCAAATAGGCTTTGGGCATTGTGATTTCTCTAACTGTCAGAAGTATTGCTGTAGATATTTCAAGAATTGCAAGCAGCAATGTTTATGTGATGAAACAATGAAAGGGGTCTGGAACAGAATAGCATTTATTCTGACTGAATGTTGCCATTGATGTATAGCCTACTGTAGCACTGGACACTTCTCTCTTGAGGCCAGATGCACACTAATTTGGTTGATTAACACTGTGTCTTCAGCACAAATAGCTTCTGCTGGCTTCTGAATCCAAATGGCATGATGTAATGTCCTTAAAAATGCCCAAACCAAACCATGTCACTTTTTGATAATGTCAGGCAGACAGGCCCAATAGGAATTGTCTGCACTCAGCAGGATTTATAACATGACATTGTTGACCAATAATACCCACACTGATCTCCATCCCCCTTTAAATGATGGGATCATCTCCACTACTGTGACTGAGTGACTGCTGCTTATTAGTGTTGTGTCCCTCTGGGGTTCTGTGGGAGTGACAAACTCAGAGCCATTTTTCACAGGCTTTACCAGGGGACTTAATGTCTACAAGGCCACAGCGGTGAAGTTATCAATATTCATGAGGGGGAGGGGATGTGCGCCACAGTCCCCTCTGT